>NC_069500.1:10181560-10336560 GCF_027579735.1 Bombina bombina
ATATATGTATATACACATACTAACACATAAATATATATGTATATACACATAGTAACACATAAATATATATGTATATACACATAATAACACATAAATATATATGTATATACACATACTAACACATAACTATATATGTATATACACATAGTAACACATAAATATATATGTATATACACATAATAACACATAAATATATATGTATATACACATAGTAACACATAAATATATATGTATATACACATAATAACACATAAATATATATGTATATACACATACTAACACATAACTATATATGTATATACACATAGTAACACATACATATATATGTATATACACATAGTAACACATAAATATATATGTATATACACATACTAACACATAAATATATATGTATATACACATACTAACACATAAATATATATGTATATACACATAATAACACATAAATATATATGTATATACACACAGTAACACATAAATGTATATGTATATACACATAATAACACATAAATATATATGTATATACACATAATTACACATAAATATATATGTATATACACATAGTAACACATAAATATATATGTATATACACGTAGTAACACATAAATATATATGTATATACACATAATAACACATAAATATATATGTATATACACATACTAACACATAAATATATATGTATATACACATAATAACACATAAATATATATGTATATACACATACTAACACATAAATATATATGTATATACACATAATAACACATAAATATATATGTATATACACATACTAACACATAAATATATATGTATATACACATAATAACACATAAATATATATGTATATACACATAATAACACATAAATATATATGTATATACACATACTAACACATAAATATATATGTATATACACATAATAACACATAAATATATATGTATATACACATACTAACACATAAATATATCTGTATATACACATAGTAACACATAAATATATATGTATATACACATAGTAACACATAAATATATATGTATAAACACATAGTAACACATAAATATATATGTATATACACATAGTAACACATAAATATATATGTATATACACATACTAACACATAAATATATATGTATATACACATACTAACACATAAATATATATGTATATACACATACTAACATAAATATATATGTATATACACATAGTAACACATAAATATATATGTATATACACATAGTAACACATAAATATATATGTACATACACATAGTAACACATAAATATATATGTGCATACACATACTAACACATAAATATATATGTATATACACATACTAACATAAATATATATGTATATACACATAGTAACACATAAATATATATGTATACACACATACTAACACATAAATATATATGTATATACACATACTAACACATAAATATATATGTATATACACATACTAACATAAATATATATGTATATACACATAGTAACACATAAATATATATATATATATACACACATAGTAACACATAAATATATATGTATATACACATAGTAACACATAAATATATATATATATATACACACATAGTAACACATAAATATATATGTATATACACATAGTAACACATAAATATATATATATATATATACACATAGTAACACATAAATATATATGTATATACACATAGTAACATAAATATATATGTATATACACATACTAACACATAAATAATATATGTATATACACATAGTAACACATAAATATATATGTATATACACATAGTAACACATAAATATATATGTATATACACATAGTAACACATAAATATATATGTATATACACATACTAACACATAAATATATATGTATATACACATAGTAGCACATAAATATATATGTATATACACATAGTAACACATAAATATATCTGTATATACACATACTAACACATAAATATATATGTATATACACATACTAACACATAAATATATATGTATATACACATAGTAACACATAAATATATATGTATATACTCATACTAACACATAAATATATATATATATACACATACTAACACATAAATATATCTGTATATACACATAGTAACACATAAATATATATGTATATACACATAGTAACACATAAATATATATGTATAAACACATAGTAACACATAAATATATATGTATATACACATAGTAACACATAAATATATATGTATATACACATACTAACACATAAATATATATGTATATACACATACTAACATAAATATATATGTATATACACATAGTAACACATAAATATATATGTATATACACATAGTAACACATAAATATATATGTACATACACATACTAACACATAAATATATATGTATATACACATACTAACATAAATATATATGTATATACACATAGTAACACATAAATATATATGTATACACACATACTAACACATAAATATATATGTATATACACATACTAACACATAAATATATATGTATATACACATACTAACATAAATATATATGTATATACACATAGTAACACATAAATATATATATATATACAAACATAGTAACACATAAATATATATGTATATACACATAGTAACACATAAATATATATATATATACATACACACATAGTAACACATAAATATATATGTATATACACATAGTAACACATAAATATATATATATATACACATAGTAACACATAAATATATATGTATATACACATAGTAACATAAATATATATGTATATACACATACTAACACATAAATAATATATGTATATACACATAGTAAAGTAATATAGGAAAGATGTGGGAAATCCTCTTCTAATATGCAATATATAGATGCAAGTGCAAAGTGCATACAGGTGAATACTGTTGTATCCGGGACTTACCCTTAAGGAGCCTAACCGCCCCCGGATTCAGTGTATACCTTGTAGTACCTCAGACAGGAACTCAAGCATGCCGGGGGACCTCCGCGGTCAAACCGAAATCGATTCGGTGGGCTGTCTGCTCCAAACCAGCCGGCGTGATGTGAGAAACTCCAGCAGCGCTTCAGGCTAAACACAGGTGCGCTGCGATGTCTGTTTGTGACGTAGCAGGATCTCCTGTAGGGGGGGCGGTGCTCTTGCTTCACCCGGATTTTACAACAGTATACTTTGTATGTAAGGGCTTTGAGCTGATCCAAGCTGGTGCGATAAAGACAATCAAAGAAGTAGGGTCGGATCCAGCTTTATGCAAATAAAATCCATCTTTATTGGCAAAGTTAAAACGCCAAGAGTGGCTCAGCGAACAGCATACAGAAAACCAGTGTGTGAGCGTGACACCACGGCTTACATGTTTCGGCACTCAGCCGTAATCATAGCCATAGGTGTCATGCAGGTGAATACAAGTTTAAAAAACTGTGTTACAATTGTGATTGGTTAAAAACATTAAATACAAAACACGCCCACACCAGGTAAAGGGTAATTTGATTAACCCTTAGTATCCAAACTACGCTACAGCAAGAGTACACACACTACAGTATATATAAAATTCGATAATTAGAAATATGAACAAATTTCTAAAATAGAAATTTCTAAAATAGAAAACTGCTAAGAGTAATTTGAGAACATTGAGGAAAGATTGCCCTGACTTTCACAAATTATTTTTGCGCTAAATATCATTATCGTTAGCAAGCACTGGAACATCATATGTATATTTGCAGAATTCTAAATGGCATAATTTAAACTTGGGTTGAGTAGTAATAATATCAGTTGACTGAAATAGGTTCTCTTACAGTATTATCTCTCCAAGGTATGTACCCCAAAAAGGGATATGGTTATATACGCGCAAGTAAAAATACACATACATTAATACAGGCTATATACGTATATATGTTCATACAGCTAGCGGGGCAGGCTTAGAATGTAACCCTCAATACGTATGGAAGGATTGTTCAGAGAGATATTTAGAGAGTGAGACACATCTAAAATATATCTAGAAGTGTTAAAAAAGGGTTAAAGAAATAGGACAAAGGGATGGAATATAATAGAATAACAGTACCTATAAATAAATAATATGTATATATGTATGTATATGAGGTAATCTTGAATATGAATATTGATATTGATATTTTAAAGTTATTTTGAAATTATTCCCAGAAGTTGATCAAATCATATCTTGAGTTTAAACCCAATGGTAATCTGGTTTTTAGGGTGTATATCCAATATACTTCCCTTTTGGCAAGTATGTTATCCAGATTACCACCTCTCTTGGGCACTTTAGCTTGTTCTATTGCTGCCCATTTAAATGAATTTAGGCTACTATGATGTTTTGTGGCAAAGTGTTGCACAAGTGGTGTGCTAGATGTACCCTTTGTAATAGTCGAAAAGTGTTCTCTAATCCGGGAATTTATATCCCTAGAGGTTAACCCTATGTATTGAATATTACATAGGGTACATGTAATGATATATATAACATTAGTGCTTTGACAATTTAAGCAAGATTTAATGGGATATGTCTGTCCTGTTATTGCTGAAGTGAATTCTTTAATAACCCATGCAAAATCACATGGTTTGCATTTCTTATGGCCACACTTGAACATGCCCAGATGATGTAACCATGAGCTAGTATGACTTGGAATCTGTTTTAATTCTGTGGGAGACAAAATAGAAGCCAAAGTAGGGCTCTTCTTGTAAGAACATCTAACACCTTGTTTTACAGTTTCAACCAACTTCTCGTCAGCTGCTAATAGCGGGAAATGTTTCCTGACTATGTCGCAGATTTGGGAATATTGTGTGCTAAAAGTTGTTACAAAATGAACACCTAAAAAATCCCTATGTGTATTAGCAGGTTTATCTACCAAAAGTTGGTCTCTGTCCAGTTGGTCAACAGCTAATCTAGCCTGTCTAATATGGCTGCGGGTATATTTTCTCTCTTTTAGTCTCTTCTCTAGACAAACAGCCTCCTGCATATAGTCCTCATTCTTGCTACAATTTCTTTTAAGCCGGGTAAACTGGCCTTTAGCAACAGCGTATGAAGTATTTTTAGGGTGGCAACTAGAGGCGTGCAGGAGGGTGTTGCCCGAGATGGGTTTACGGTATACTTTTGATACAATATTGCCACTTCTGTCACCTATAAGGCACAAGTCTAGATAATTAATGAAATGGCTGTCAGTGGTGTATGTAAAGCTCAAGTTTAAATTATTTTTGTTTATCATGTCAATGAAATTCTTAATGTCTGCAGGGGGACCTGACCATATAAGCAGTAGGTCATCAATATAGCGTTTAAAGAAACAAATGTGGGACCTGAATGTGTTACTGTGGTCAAAGATGTTTTCTAGCTCCCATTTGCCAAGAAATAAATTGGCATACGAGGGGGCGTATTTCGCCCCCATGGCTGTGCCACATCTTTGTACATAGTATTTGCCTTCAAAAGTAAAAAAGTTATGAGTCAATAAGAACTCCAGAATTCTCAAAATATATTTTTGAAAATCTGATGTATATTCCGTATGTGTTGCCAAATAATATTTAACTGCTTCAATACCCTTATTGTGTGGGATCCTAGAGTAAAGTGAGACTACATCAACTGAGAGCCAATGGTAGTTAGTTTGCCATTTTATGTTGGTTAGAAGATTTAGTATGTGTTTTGAATCCCTCGTATATGAAGGTAGTAGGTGGACTAATGGCTGCAAAATAGCATCAAGCCACTGGGACAATCTTTCAAAGATGGAATCTATGCCGCTAACTATAGGGCGGCCTTGTACGTTATGAAGGGATTTGTGAACCTTAGGGAACATATGAAAAACTGGGATTCTTGGGTATTTTACATAGAGGTAGTCAGCTGTGTTTTCATCTAAGAAACCATGTTCAATGCCATCATCTAGTATATCAAAAAGGAGCTTCTTATACTCATTTGTTGGATTTCTGGGAAGAATAGAGTAGTCAGTAGGGATGTTGAGTTGTCTGTGTGCCTCTGATATGTAGTCCTGCCTATCAAGTACCACAACGGTACCCCCCTTATCTGATGGGCGGATTACTAAGTCTGATCTTAGCTGTAAAGACTTGAGTGCTTCTGTCTGTTTTTTGGTAAGATTTTTAGTTGTTCGTTCAGTGGTCTCTTTTAGTTTATGCAAATCTGATTCTACTCGTGCATGGAAAGTTTCAATTATAGGTCCTCTGTTTTGTATTGGATAAAAAGTAGATTTATTTCTAAATGAGTGTGCCCTATTGAGTGTTCCTGTTATTGTGTTGCTCTCAATTGCTAAATTTTGTAGGGATATGAGATCACATGTTTCTGAAAAGGTATTTATGCCTGTGGTAGGTGTGGTGCAGAAGCTATCTGGTTCCAAAATGAATGTCTCCTGAACAGTATCTGCAAAATATTTTTTTAAAGTGATGTTTCTGACGAATTTGTTGATATCAATGAGTGTCTGAAATATATCAAAGTTAGTAGTGGGTGCAAACCCTAAGCCTAAAGATAGTACATCTATTTGATCTTGAGTGAGAGTAGCTGAAGATAAATTAACTACACTGTTCATTTGTATTTGGTCAGTGTGCGGTTCCCCCTTACTGGATATCTCTCTTGGTTGTTGGCCTGCATCCCCCCTATACCCTCTGTTTGGGGGTCCATAGGAAAAACCTGGTTCAATAATGACATTTCCTGTGTTCCTGTGTCTACTGCAAATGTACTAGCTCGTTCATCTAGTCTATTGGTAGCAGTATATTTGGAGACAGTGTTTTTATCTTTAGGTTTCACTACTCTAGGTGCAGAATTAGTGCCTATAGTGTTAGGTACAACGGAAGTATTAGAAATATTGGACATATTAGAAATGTTAGGGGCAATAGGAGGCTTTAGAATGCCTTGTTGTGAATTAGAGATAGTGTTGATCTGTGTCTCTATGTCCATTTCACCACCTGATGTATATTCATCGGACGATCTGTCTGTATCACTGTCAGAAAAGCTGACCTGTTTTTGGTTACCCCTTCTATGTCTACGATTGCCCCTATGTTTGTTATGTTTGTTCTGTGGCAAGCTCCTTCTATAGTTGGAACGTTGTTTTTTGTTCCAAATATATACTGAATTTTTCTGATAATCGGTTTTATCCCGAATAAACTTGATGTGTTTATTTTCCATTATGACTTGCTTGCCACGGGCCAAAGACTCTTGTAGTATTTTATCAAATTTTGCAAAGTTAGGGTCAGCACTACGGTTATTTAACTCTATCTGAATAGTGTCTATCTCTTGCTTAATTAAATTAAGTTGCTGAGTTCTATATTGGATTAACAATAGCATTAATTGACATGAACATTCAGATAGTGCTGCATTCCATTTATCAACAAACTCAATGTCCGTTGTATCAACATCAAAGGTAGGAAATTTAAAAATCCTTAGTCCTCTTGGGATCATTTGTGCTTTAAGATAGGATTGAAATGTCCAAATATCCCATTGTGCTTTGGTCTCTTTAAATAACAAAGTCTCCACTGCATCGAATAAAGTGCTAAGTGAAAATGTCCCCTTGTCCTCTGAAAATATTTTTTCACATTCTGTTGAGAAATTACTCCGTGCTGTAGCGGGTCTCAGAGAAAAGTATTGTGGTGGTGCTGTTTCTTCCATTGTTATAATGGTTCAGTATTCGTTGCCAAAATGGATACTCAAAATAGAGATGTGGAAGCCCTTATAATAATAGATAACAGCGAAAAGTTTCCCAAGGTATCACCAGTAATACCCAAATATTAAAGTAATATAGGAAAGATGTGGGAAATCCTCTTCTAATATGCAATATATAGATGCAAGTGCAAAGTGCATACAGGTGAATACTGTTGTATCCGGGACTTACCCTTAAGGAGCCTAACCGCCCCCGGATTCAGTGTATACCTTGTAGTACCTCAGACAGGAACTCAAGCATGCCGGGGGACCTCCGCGGTCAAACCGAAATCGATTCGGTGGGCTGTCTGCTCCAAACCAGCCGGCGTGATGTGAGAAACTCCAGCAGCGCTTCAGGCTAAACACAGGTGCGCTGCGATGTCTGTTTGTGACGTAGCAGGATCTCCTGTAGGGGGGGCGGTGCTCTTGCTTCACCCGGATTTTACAACAGTATACTTTGTATGTAAGGGCTTTGAGCTGATCCAAGCTGGTGCGATAAAGACAATCAAAGAAGTAGGGTCGGATCCAGCTTTATGCAAATAAAATCCATCTTTATTGGCAAAGTTAAAACGCCAAGAGTGGCTCAGCGAACAGCATACAGAAAACCAGTGTGTGAGCGTGACACCACGGCTTACATGTTTCGGCACTCAGCCGTAATCATAGCCATAGGTGTCATGCAGGTGAATACAAGTTTAAAAAACTGTGTTACAATTGTGATTGGTTAAAAACATTAAATACAAAACACGCCCACACCAGGTAAAGGGTAATTTGATTAACCCTTAGTATCCAAACTACGCTACAGCAAGAGTACACACACTACAGTATATATAAAATTCGATATTTAGAAATATGAACAAATTTCTAAAATAGAAATTTCTAAAATAGAAAACTGCTAAGAGTAATTTGAGAACATTGAGGAAAGATTGCCCTGACTTTCACAAATTATTTTTGCGCTAAATATCATTATCGTTAGCAAGCACTGGAACATCATATGTATATTTGCAGAATTCTAAATGGCATAATTTAAACTTGGGTTGAGTAGTAATAATATCAGTTGACTGAAATTATTACTACTCAACCCAAGTTTAAATTATGCCATTTAGAATTCTGCAAATATACATATGATGTTCCAGTGCTTGCTAACGATAATGATATTTAGCGCAAAAATAATTTGTGAAAGTCAGGGCAATCTTTCCTCAATGTTCTCAAATTACTCTTAGCAGTTTTCTATTTTAGAAATTTCTATTTTAGAAATTTGTTCATATTTCTAATTATCGAATTTTATATATACTGTAGTGTGTGTACTCTTGCTGTAGCGTAGTTTGGATACTAAGGGTTAATCAAATTACCCTTTACCTGGTGTGGGCGTGTTTTGTATTTAATGTTTTTAACCAATCACAATTGTAACACAGTTTTTTAAACTTGTATTCACCTGCATGACACCTATGGCTATGATTACGGCTGAGTGCCGAAACATGTAAGCCGTGGTGTCACGCTCACACACTGGTTTTCTGTATGCTGTTCGCTGAGCCACTCTTGGCGTTTTAACTTTGCCAATAAAGATGGATTTTATTTGCATAAAGCTGGATCCGACCCTACTTCTTTGATTGTCTTTATCGCACCAGCTTGGATCAGCTCAAAGCCCTTACATACAAAGTATACTGTTGTAAAATCCGGGTGAAGCAAGAGCACCGCCCCCCCTACAGGAGATCCTGCTACGTCACAAACAGACATCGCAGCGCACCTGTGTTTAGCCTGAAGCGCTGCTGGAGTTTCTCACATCACGCCGGCTGGTTTGGAGCAGACAGCCCACCGAATCGATTTCGGTTTGACCGCGGAGGTCCCCCGGCATGCTTGAGTTCCTGTCTGAGGTACTACAAGGTATACACTGAATCCGGGGGCGGTTAGGCTCCTTAAGGGTAAGTCCCGGATACAACAGTATTCACCTGTATGCACTTTGCACTTGCATCTATATATTGCATATTAGAAGAGGATTTCCCACATCTTTCCTATATTACTTTAATATTTGGGTATTACTGGTGATACCTTGGGAAACTTTTCGCTGTTATCTATTATTATAAGGGCTTCCACATCTCTATTTTGAGTATCCATTTTGGCAACGAATACTGAACCATTATAACAATGGAAGAAACAGCACCACCACAATACTTTTCTCTGAGACCCGCTACAGCACGGAGTAATTTCTCAACAGAATGTGAAAAAATATTTTCAGAGGACAAGGGGACATTTTCACTTAGCACTTTATTCGATGCAGTGGAGACTTTGTTATTTAAAGAGACCAAAGCACAATGGGATATTTGGACATTTCAATCCTATCTTAAAGCACAAATGATCCCAAGAGGACTAAGGATTTTTAAATTTCCTACCTTTGATGTTGATACAACGGACATTGAGTTTGTTGATAAATGGAATGCAGCACTATCTGAATGTTCATGTCAATTAATGCTATTGTTAATCCAATATAGAACTCAGCAACTTAATTTAATTAAGCAAGAGATAGACACTATTCAGATAGAGTTAAATAACCGTAGTGCTGACCCTAACTTTGCAAAATTTGATAAAATACTACAAGAGTCTTTGGCCCGTGGCAAGCAAGTCATAATGGAAAATAAACACATCAAGTTTATTCGGGATAAAACCGATTATCAGAAAAATTCAGTATATATTTGGAACAAAAAACAACGTTCCAACTATAGAAGGAGCTTGCCACAGAACAAACATAACAAACATAGGGGCAATCGTAGACATAGAAGGGGTAACCAAAAACAGGTCAGCTTTTCTGACAGTGATACAGACAGATCGTCCGATGAATATACATCAGGTGGTGAAATGGACATAGAGACACAGATCAACACTATCTCTAATTCACAACAAGGCATTCTAAAGCCTCCTATTGCCCCTAACATTTCTAATATGTCCAATATTTCTAATACTTCCGTTGTACCTAACACTATAGGCACTAATTCTGCACCTAGAGTAGTGAAACCTAAAGATAAAAACACTGTCTCCAAATATACTGCTACCAATAGACTAGATGAACGAGCTAGTACATTTGCAGTAGACACAGGAACACAGGAAATGTCATTATTGAACCAGGTTTTTCCTATGGACCCCCAAACAGAGGGTATAGGGGGGATGCAGGCCAACAACCAAGAGAGATATCCAGTAAGGGGGAACCGCACACTGACCAAATACAAATGAACAGTGTAGTTAATTTATCTTCAGCTACTCTCACTCAAGATCAAATAGATGTACTATCTTTAGGCTTAGGGTTTGCACCCACTACTAACTTTGATATATTTCAGACACTCATTGATATCAACAAATTCGTCAGAAACATCACTTTAAAAAAATATTTTGCAGATACTGTTCAGGAGACATTCATTTTGGAACCAGATAGCTTCTGCACCACACCTACCACAGGCATAAATACCTTTTCAGAAACATGTGATCTCATATCCCTACAAAATTTAGCAATTGAGAGCAACACAATAACAGGAACACTCAATAGGGCACACTCATTTAGAAATAAATCTACTTTTTATCCAATACAAAACAGAGGACCTATAATTGAAACTTTCCATGCACGAGTAGAATCAGATTTGCATAAACTAAAAGAGACCACTGAACGAACAACTAAAAATCTTACCAAAAAACAGACAGAAGCACTCAAGTCTTTACAGCTAAGATCAGACTTAGTAATCCGCCCATCAGATAAGGGGGGTACCGTTGTGGTACTTGATAGGCAGGACTACATATCAGAGGCACACAGACAACTCAACATCCCTACTGACTACTCTATTCTTCCCAGAAATCCAACAAATGAGTATAAGAAGCTCCTTTTTGATATACTAGATGATGGCATTGAACATGGTTTCTTAGATGAAAACACAGCTGACTACCTCTATGTAAAATACCCAAGAATCCCAGTTTTTCATATGTTCCCTAAGGTTCACAAATCCCTTCATAACGTACAAGGCCGCCCTATAGTTAGCGGCATAGATTCCATCTTTGAAAGATTGTCCCAGTGGCTTGATGCTATTTTGCAGCCATTAGTCCACCTACTACCTTCATATACGAGGGATTCAAAACACATACTAAATCTTCTAACCAACATAAAATGGCAAACTAACTACCATTGGCTCTCAGTTGATGTAGTCTCACTTTACTCTAGGATCCCACACAATAAGGGTATTGAAGCAGTTAAATATTATTTGGCAACACATACGGAATATACATCAGATTTTCAAAAATATATTTTGAGAATTCTGGAGTTCTTATTGACTCATAACTTTTTTACTTTTGAAGGCAAATACTATGTACAAAGATGTGGCACAGCCATGGGGGCGAAATACGCCCCCTCGTATGCCAATTTATTTCTTGGCAAATGGGAGCTAGAAAACATCTTTGACCACAGTAACACATTCAGGTCCCACATTTGTTTCTTTAAACGCTATATTGATGACCTACTGCTTATATGGTCAGGTCCCCCTGCAGACATTAAGAATTTCATTGACATGATAAACAAAAATAATTTAAACTTGAGCTTTACATACACCACTGACAGCCATTTCATTAATTATCTAGACTTGTGCCTTATAGGTGACAGAAGTGGCAATATTGTATCAAAAGTATACCGTAAACCCATCTCGGGCAACACCCTCCTGCACGCCTCTAGTTGCCACCCTAAAAATACTTCATACGCTGTTGCTAAAGGCCAGTTTACCCGGCTTAAAAGAAATTGTAGCAAGAATGAGGACTATATGCAGGAGGCTGTTTGTCTAGAGAAGAGACTAAAAGAGAGAAAATATACCCGCAGCCATATTAGACAGGCTAGATTAGCTGTTGACCAACTGGACAGAGACCAACTTTTGGTAGATAAACCTGCTAATACACATAGGGATTTTTTAGGTGTTCATTTTGTAACAACTTTTAGCACACAATATTCCCAAATCTGCGACATAGTCAGGAAACATTTCCCGCTATTAGCAGCTGACGAGAAGTTGGTTGAAACTGTAAAACAAGGTGTTAGATGTTCTTACAAGAAGAGCCCTACTTTGGCTTCTATTTTGTCTCCCACAGAATTAAAACAGATTCCAAGTCATACTAGCTCATGGTTACATCATCTGGGCATGTTCAAGTGTGGCCATAAGAAATGCAAACCATGTGATTTTGCATGGGTTATTAAAGAATTCACTTCAGCAATAACAGGACAGACATATCCCATTAAATCTTGCTTAAATTGTCAAAGCACTAATGTTATATATATCATTACATGTACCCTATGTAATATTCAATACATAGGGTTAACCTCTAGGGATATAAATTCCCGGATTAGAGAACACTTTTCGACTATTACAAAGGGTACATCTAGCACACCACTTGTGCAACACTTTGCCACAAAACATCATAGTAGCCTAAATTCATTTAAATGGGCAGCAATAGAACAAGCTAAAGTGCCCAAGAGAGGTGGTAATCTGGATAACATACTTGCCAAAAGGGAAGTATATTGGATATACACCCTAAAAACCAGATTACCATTGGGTTTAAACTCAAGATATGATTTGATCAACTTCTGGGAATAATTTCAAAATAACTTTAAAATATCAATATCAATATTCATATTCAAGATTACCTCATATACATACATATATACATATTATTTATTTATAGGTACTGTTATTCTATTATATTCCATCCCTTTGTCCTATTTCTTTAACCCTTTTTTAACACTTCTAGATATATTTTAGATGTGTCTCACTCTCTAAATATCTCTCTGAACAATCCTTCCATACGTATTGAGGGTTACATTCTAAGCCTGCCCCGCTAGCTGTATGAACATATATACGTATATAGCCTGTATTAATGTATGTGTATTTTTACTTGCGCGTATATAACCATATCCCTTTTTGGGGTACATACCTTGGAGAGATAATACTGTAAGAGAACCTATTTCAGTCAACTGATATTATTACTACTCAACCCAAGTTTAAATTATGCCATTTAGAATTCTGCAAATATACATATGATGTTCCAGTGCTTGCTAACGATAATGATATTTAGCGCAAAAATAATTTGTGAAAGTCAGGGCAATCTTTCCTCAATGTTCTCAAATTACTCTTAGCAGTTTTCTATTTTAGAAATTTCTATTTTAGAAATTTGTTCATATTTCTAATTATCGAATTTTATATATACTGTAGTGTGTGTACTCTTGCTGTAGCGTAGTTTGGATACTAAGGGTTAATCAAATTACCCTTTACCTGGTGTGGGCGTGTTTTGTATTTAATGTTTTTAACCAATCACAATTGTAACACAGTTTTTTAAACTTGTATTCACCTGCATGACACCTATGGCTATGATTACGGCTGAGTGCCGAAACATGTAAGCCGTGGTGTCACGCTCACACACTGGTTTTCTGTATGCTGTTCGCTGAGCCACTCTTGGCGTTTTAACTTTGCCAATAAAGATGGATTTTATTTGCATAAAGCTGGATCCGACCCTACTTCTTTGATTGTCCTTATACACATAGTAACACATAAATATATATGTATATACACATAGTAACACATAAATATATATGTATATACACATACTAACACATAAATATATATGTATATACACATAGTAGCACATAAATATATATGTATATACACATAGTAACACATAAATATATATGTATATACACATACTAACACATAAATATATATGTATATACACATAGTAACACATAAATATATATGTATATACACATAGTAACACATAAATATATATGTATATACACATAATAACACATAAATATATATGTATATACACATAGTAACACATAAATATATATGTATATACACATAGTAACACATAAATATATCTGTATATACACATACTAACACATAAATATATATGTATATACACATACTAACACATAAATATATATGTATATACACATAGTAACACATAAATATATATGTATATACACATAGTAACACATAAATATATATGTATATACACATACTAACACATAAATATATATGTATATACACATAATAACACATAAATATATATGTATATACACATAGTAACACATAAATATATATGTATATACACATAATAACACATAAATATATATGTATATACACATACTAACACATAAATATATATGTATATACACATAGTAACACATAAATATATATGTATATACACATAATAACACATAAATATATATGTATATACACATAGTAACACATAAATATATATGTATATACACATACCAACACATAAATATATATGTATATACACATAATAACACATAAATATATATGTATATACACATAGTAACGCATAAATATATATGTATATACACATAATAACACATAAATATATATGTATATACACATAGTAACACATAAATATATATGTATATACACTTAACACATAAATATATATGTATATACACATAGTAACACATACATATATATGTATATACACATAGTAACACATAAATATATATGTATATACACATACTAAAAAAAGGGGGTTAAATAAACTAGCGCTTAAGAGTTAATATCCCTTGCCCTATTCTCCTACTATCTACTTCCCAGATAGAAAGGTGTATAAAGTGAAAAAGTTATGGAGATTAGGCGCTTAATCTGCAAAAGGGATAAAGGTGTGTATGGAGGTCGTTAGCTAAATATGTAGAAAAAACTGGACCTTGGACAGAATAAGTGAAAAATTCTTCTACAATTTATTTTCAAAATAAAAACATGATAATACCAAGATAAAATAAATCACAATCCCTAAGTGTTGCAACACTATATCGATCAATTCATAAAATGTCTAAAATTCAGATATACATTTGTTTCATACACAAATAAAAGGATTTATCTGCTCTTTTGTATCCTTTGTTCAAAGATTTTAGATAGAATATATTCTTTTATTTCAACACAATTAATAATATTTGTCTCTATTTGATATTTTATATCTATATTTCATCAGCTTTAAAATTACAAATATGTAGCAAAAACTAACAATTAGTTAAAACAATTTAAATGCAAGATTATAAATGGTGTCCCCACAATGGCTGTTTACTTATATTGGTTATAATTTTGTGTATCTAAAAAGTTCATCAAAGCATTTGTAAGTAATTGGAGATAAATTACTGAGGGCTGTGTTCTTTATCCTTACACAGCCCTCAGTAATTTATCTCCAATTACTTACAAATGCTTTGATGAACTTTTTAGATACACAAAATTACAACCAATATAAGTAAACAGCCATTGTGGGGACACCATTTATAATCTTGCATTTAAATTGTTTTAACTAATTGTTAGTTTTTGCTACATATTTGTAATTTTAAAGCTGATGAAATATAGATATAAAATATCAAATAGAGACAAATATTATTAATTGTGTTGAAATAAAAGAATATATTCTATCTAAAATCTTTGAACAAAGGATACAAAAGAGCAGATAAATCCTTTTATTTGTGTATGAAACAAATGTATATCTGAATTTTAGACATTTTATGAATTGATCGATATAGTGTTGCAACACTTAGGGATTGTGATTTATTTTATCTTGGTATTATCATGTTTTTATTTTGAAAATAAATTGTAGAAGAATTTTTCACTTATTCTGTCCAAGGTCCAGTTTTTTCTACATATTTAGCTAACGACCTCCATACACACCTTTATCCCTTTTGCAGATTAAGCGCCTAATCTCCATAACTTTTTCACTTTATACACATACTAACACATAAATATATATGTATATACACATAGTAACACATAAAAATATATGTATATACACATACTAGCACATAAATATATATGTATATACACATAGTAACACATAAATATATATGTATATGCACATGGTAACACATAAATATATATGTATATACACATACTAACCCAGTGTGCTTAGAGGAATGTGGCTGCACCTCACTGACGAGGCCCATAGAAGGCCGAAACGATCGTCTGGGGTTGTCATGTTCCTTGTTCAGAGGAGAATTGCCTGGTATTTCGGGGCTGGACTGACCTTACTTGGCGGGATCAGACTGATATACTTCAGGAAAGTTTTCTTCTGTGAAAAGCACACTGGTCTAAAAGAGGCTGCTTCCGGGTGGTAAATCGCCATAGAACAAGCCACTGAGCTGTTGTTCGTTCCTGGTAGAGCGCTTCTCTCTTTGTATGCAAATTATTATGACCCTGGGGAAGTCTCCCTATGGGTGATGGGGGAAACCAGACGTGGACTCCTTGCCCAGTGTGCTTAGAGGAATGTGGCTGCACCTCACTGACGAGGCCCATAGAAGGCCGAAACGATCGTCTGGGGTTGTCATGTTCCTTGTTCAGAGGAGAATTGCCTGGTATTTCGGGGCTGGACTGACCTTACTTGGCGGGATCAGACTGATATACTTCAGGAAAGTTTTCTTCTGTGAAAAGCACACTGGTCTAAAAGAGGCTGCTTCCGGGTGGTAAATCGCCATAGAACAAGCCACTGAGCTGTTGTTCGTTCCTGGTAGAGCGCTTCTCTCTTTGTATGCAAATTATTATGACCCTGGGGAAGTCTCCCTATGGGTGATGGGGGAAACCAGACGTGGACTCCTTGCCCAGTGTGCTTAGAGGAATGTGGCTGCACCTCACTGACGAGGCCCATAGAAGGCCGAAACGATCGTCTGGGGTTGTCATGTTCCTTGTTCAGAGGAGAATTGCCTGGTATTTCGGGGCTGGACTGACCTTACTTGGCGGGATCAGACTGATATACTTCAGGAAAGTTTTCTTCTGTGAAAAGCACACTGGTCTAAAAGAGGCTGCTTCCGGGTGGTAAATCGCCATAGAACAAGCCACTGAGCTGTTGTTCGTTCCTGGTAGAGCGCTTCTCTCTTTGTATGCAAATTATTATGACCCTGGGGAAGTCTCCCTATGGGTGATGGGGGAAACCAGACGTGGACTCCTTGCCCAGTGTGCTTAGAGGAATGTGGCTGCACCTCACTGACGAGGCCCATAGAAGGCCGAAACGATCGTCTGGGGTTGTCATGTTCCTTGTTCAGAGGAGAATTGCCTGGTATTTCGGGGCTGGACTGACCTTACTTGGCGGGATCAGACTGATATACTTCAGGAAAGTTTTCTTCTGTGAAAAGCACACTGGTCTAAAAGAGGCTGCTTCCGGGTGGTAAATCACCATAGAACAAGCCACTGAGCTGTTGTTCGTTCCTGGTAGAGCGCTTCTCTCTTTGTATGCAAATTATTATGACCCTGGGGAAGTCTCCCTATGGGTGATGGGGGAAACCAGACGTGGACTCCTTGCCCAGTGTGCTTAGAGGAATGTGGCTGCACCTCACTGACGAGGCCCATAGAAGGCCGAAACGATCGTCTGGGGTTGTCATGTTCCTTGTTCAGAGGAGAATTGCCTGGTATTTCGGGGCTGGACTGACCTTACTTGGCGGGATCAGACTGATATACTTCAGGAAAGTTTTCTTCTGTGAAAAGCACACTGGTCTAAAAGAGGCTGCTTCCGGGTGGTAAATCGCCATAGAACAAGCCACTGAGCTGTTGTTCGTTCCTGGTAGAGCGCTTCTCTCTTTGTATGCAAATTATTATGACCCTGGGGAAGTCTCCCTATGGGTGATGGGGGAAACCAGACGTGGACTCCTTGCCCAGTGTGCTTAGAGGAATGTGGCTGCACCTCACTGACGAGGCCCATAGAAGGCCGAAACGATCGTCTGGGGTTGTCATGTTCCTTGTTCAGAGGAGAATTGCCTGGTATTTCGGGGCTGGACTGACCTTACTTGGCGGGATCAGACTGATATACTTCAGGAAAGTTTTCTTCTGTGAAAAGCACACTGGTCTAAAAGAGGCTGCTTCCGGGTGGTAAATCGCCATAGAACAAGCCACTGAGCTGTTGTTCGTTCCTGGTAGAGCGCTTCTCTCTTTGTATGCAAATTATTATGACCCTGGGGAAGTCTCCCTATGGGTGATGGGGGAAACCAGACGTGGACTCCTTGCCCAGTGTGCTTAGAGGAATGTGGCTGCACCTCACTGACGAGGCCCATAGAAGGCCGAAACGATCGTCTGGGGTTGTCATGTTCCTTGTTCAGAGGAGAATTGCCTGGTATTTCGGGGCTGGACTGACCTTACTTGGCGGGATCAGACTGATATACTTCAGGAAAGTTTTCTTCTGTGAAAAGCACACTGGTCTAAAAGAGGCTGCTTCCGGGTGGTAAATCGCCATAGAACAAGCCACTGAGCTGTTGTTCGTTCCTGGTAGAGCGCTTCTCTCTTTGTATGCAAATTATTATGACCCTGGGGAAGTCTCCCTATGGGTGATGGGGGAAACCAGACGTGGACTCCTTGCCCAGTGTGCTTAGAGGAATGTGGCTGCACCTCACTGACGAGGCCCATAGAAGGCCGAAACGATCGTCTGGGGTTGTCATGTTCCTTGTTCAGAGGAGAATTGCCTGGTATTTCGGGGCTGGACTGACCTTACTTGGCGGGATCAGACTGATATACTTCAGGAAAGTTTTCTTCTGTGAAAAGCACACTGGTCTAAAAGAGGCTGCTTCCGGGTGGTAAATCGCCATAGAACAAGCCACTGAGCTGTTGTTCGTTCCTGGTAGAGCGCTTCTCTCTTTGTATGCAAATTATTATGACCCTGGGGAAGTCTCCCTATGGGTGATGGGGGAAACCAGACGTGGACTCCTTGCCCAGTGTGCTTAGAGGAATGTGGCTGCACCTCACTGACGAGGCCCATAGAAGGCCGAAACGATCGTCTGGGGTTGTCATGTTCCTTGTTCAGAGGAGAATTGCCTGGTATTTCGGGGCTGGACTGACCTTACTTGGCGGGATCAGACTGATATACTTCAGGAAAGTTTTCTTCTGTGAAAAGCACACTGGTCTAAAAGAGGCTGCTTCCGGGTGGTAAATCGCCATAGAACAAGCCACTGAGCTGTTGTTCGTTCCTGGTAGAGCGCTTCTCTCTTTGTATGCAAATTATTATGACCCTGGGGAAGTCTCCCTATGGGTGATGGGGGAAACCAGACGTGGACTCCTTGCCCAGTGTGCTTAGAGGAATGTGGCTGCACCTCACTGACGAGGCCCATAGAAGGCCGAAACGATCGTCTGGGGTTGTCATGTTCCTTGTTCAGAGGAGAATTGCCTGGTATTTCGGGGCTGGACTGACCTTACTTGGCGGGATCAGACTGATATACTTCAGGAAAGTTTTCTTCTGTGAAAAGCACACTGGTCTAAAAGAGGCTGCTTCCGGGTGGTAAATCGCCATAGAACAAGCCACTGAGCTGTTGTTCGTTCCTGGTAGAGCGCTTCTCTCTTTGTATGCAAATTATTATGACCCTGGGGAAGTCTCCCTATGGGTGATGGGGGAAACCAGACGTGGACTCCTTGCCCAGTGTGCTTAGAGGAATGTGGCTGCACCTCACTGACGAGGCCCATAGAAGGCCGAAACGATCGTCTGGGGTTGTCATGTTCCTTGTTCAGAGGAGAATTGCCTGGTATTTCGGGGCTGGACTGACCTTACTTGGCGGGATCAGACTGATATACTTCAGGAAAGTTTTCTTCTGTGAAAAGCACACTGGTCTAAAAGAGGCTGCTTCCGGGTGGTAAATCGCCATAGAACAAGCCACTGAGCTGTTGTTCGTTCCTGGTAGAGCGCTTCTCTCTTTGTATGCACATAAATATATATGTATATACACATACTAACACATAAATATATATGTATATACACATAGTAACACATAAATATATATGTATATACACACAGTAACACATAAATATATATGTATATACACATACTAACACATAAAAATATATGTATATACACATAATAACACATAAACATATATGTATATACACATACTAACACATAAATATATATATGTATATACACATAGTAACACATAAATATATATGTATATACACATACTAACACATAAATATATATGTATATACACATACTAACACATAAATATATATGTATATACACATAGTAACACATAAATATATATGTATATACACATAGTAACACATAAATATATATGTATATACAAATAGTAACACATAAATATATATGTATATACACATAATAACACATAAATATATATGTATATACACATAGTAACACATAAATATATATGTATATACACATAGTAACACATAAATATATATGTATATACACATACTAACACATAAATATATATGTATATACACATAGTAACACATAAATATATATGTATATACACATATTAACACATAAATATATATGTATATACACATAGTAACACATAAATATATCTGTATATACACATACTAACACATAAATATATATGTATATACACATAGTAACACATAAATATATATGTATATACACATACTAACACATAAATATATATGTATATACACATAGTAACACATAAATATATCTGTATATACACATAGTAACACATAAATATATATGTATATACAAATAGTAACACATAAATATATATGTATATACACATACTAACACATAAATATATATGTATATACACATAATAACACATAAATATATATGTATATACACATAGTAACACATAAATATATATGTATATACACATTCTAACACATAAATATATATGTATATACACATAGTAACACATAAATATATATGTATATACACATATTAACACATAAATATATATGTATATACACATAGTAACACATAAATATATATGTATATACACATGGTAACACATAAATATATATGTATATACACATAATAACACATAAATATATATGTATATACACACAGTAACACATAAATATATGTATATACACACAGTAACACATAAATATATATGTATATACACATAGTAACATATAAATATATCTGTATATACACATACTAACACATAAATATATATGTATATACACATAGTAACACATAAATATATATATGTATATACACATATTAACACATAAATATATCTGTATATACACATAGTAACACATAAATATATATGTATATACAAATAGTAACACATAAATATATATCTATATACACATACTAACGCATAAATATATATGTATATACACATATTAACACATAAATATATATGTATATACACATACTAACACATAAATATATATGTATATACACATAGTAACACATAAATATGTATGTATATACACATAATAACACATAAATATATCTGTATATACCCATAGTAACACATAAATATATATGTATATACACATAGTAACACATACATATATATGTATATACACATAATAACACATAAATATATATGTATATACACATAGTAACACATAAATATATCTGTATATACCCATAGTAACACATAAATATATATGTATATACACATAGTAACACATACATATATATGTATATACACATAATAACACATAAATATATATGTATATACACATAATAACACATAAATATATATGTATATACACATACTAACACATAAATATATATGTATATACACATGGTAACACATAAATATATATGTATATACACATATTAACACGTAAATTTATATGTATATACACATAATAACACATAAATATATATGTATATACACATAGTAACACATAAATATATATATATATATATATATATATATATATATATATATATATATATATATATATATATATACACACATAGTAACACATAAATATATATATATATACACATAATAACACATAAATATATATGTATATACACATAGTAACACATAAATATATATGTATATACACATAATAACACATAAATATATATGTATATACACATAGTAACACATAAATATATCTGTATATACACGTAGTAACACATAAATATATATGTATATACACATAATAACACATAAATATATATGTATATACACATACTAACACATAACTATATATGTATATACACATAGTAACACATAAATATATATGTATATACACATAGTAACACATAAATATATATGTATATACACATAATAACACATAAATATATATGTATATACACATAGTAACACATAAATATATCTGTATATACCCATAGTAACACATAAATATATATGTATATACACATAGTAACACATACATATATATGTATATACACATAATAACACATAAATATATATGTATATACACATAATAACACATAAATATATATGTATATACACATACTAACACATAAATATATATGTATATACACATGGTAACACATAAATATATATGTATATACACATATTAACACGCAAATTTATATGTATATACACATAATAACACATAAATATATATGTATATACACATAGTAACACATAAATATATATATATATATATATATATATATATATATATATACACACACATAGTAACACATAAATATATATATATATACACATAATAACACATAAATATATATGTATATACACATAGTAACACATAAATATATATGTATATACACATAATAACACATAAATATATATGTATATACACATAGTAACACATAAATATATCTGTATATACACGTAGTAACACATAAATATATATGTATATACACATAATAACACATAAATATATATGTATATACACATACTAACACATAACTATATATGTATATACACATAGTAACACATAAATATATATGTATATACACATAGTAACACATAAATATATATGTATATACACATAATAACACATAAATATATATGTATATACACATACTAACACATAAATATATATGTATATACACATAGTAACACATAAATATATATGTATATACACATACTAACACATAACTATATATGTATATACACATAGTAACACATAAATATATATGTATATACACATAGTAATCAAACTATGCCATTTCAGAATTTTGCAAACTATATACATTTTGCTTTAGTGCTTGCTAACTATAAGACACACAATAATCTAGCACAGATATAAAGTGGTGATAGATAGGGTAATTTTGCCTCCATGTTCTTATATTATCTTTATGGGTTTTCCATTTTAGAAACTTGTTTATATTTATAAGGATTTATCATATATATACCTTAGTGTGTGTACCTTTGCTGTAACGTGACTTGGGCATTAAGGGTTAAACAAATTACTCTTTACCTGAGGTGTGGGCGTGTTTTGTATTCATTGTTTTTAACCAATCACAATTGTAACACAGTCTTTTAAACCTGCATTCACCTGCATGACACCTATGGCTATGATTACGGCTGAGCGCCGAAACATGTAAGCCGTGGTGTCACGCTCACACACCAGTTTTTGCTTACTATCTTTGTATGCTGTTCACTGAGCCACTTCTGGCGTTTTAACTTTGCCAATAAAGATGGATTTTATTTGCATAAAGCTGGATCCTATCCTTCTTCTTTGATTGCTTAACCGCACCAGTTTGGATCAGCTCAAAGCCCTTGTATATGAAGATTACCTGTTGTGAAACCCGGGTGAAGTAAGAGCACCGCCCCCCTTACCGGAGATCCTGCTACGTCACAAACAGACATCGCAGTGCACCTGTGTTTAGCCTGAAGCGCTACTGGAGATTTTCCACTTTGCCGGTTGGTTTGGAGCAGACAGCCCACCGATCTGATTTCGGTTTGACCACGAAGGTCCCCCAGCTATTTTGAATTCCTGTCTGAGGTACTGTACGGCATATACAGATTCCGGGGGCGGCTAGGCTCCTTAAGGGTAAGTCCCGGACCCAACAGTATTTACCTGTATGCACCCTTTTGTTTTGCACTTACATATTGCATATTAGAAGAGTACTTCCCATATCTCTCTATATCACTTTATTATTTGGGTATTACTGGCGATACCTTGGGAAACTTTTCGCTGCTATTCATAATTACAAGGGCTTCTCTTCTCTATTTTGAGTATCCATTTTGGCAACGAACATTTAACCATTATAACAATGGAAGAAACAGCACTACCACAATATTTTTCCCTGAGACCCGCTACAGCACGAAGTAACTTTTCCACAGAATGTGAAAAAATATTTTCAGAGGACAAGGGGACACTTTCACTTAGCACTTTATTTGATGCAGTGGAGACTTTGTTATTTAAGGAGACTAAAGCACAATGGGACATTTGGACATTTCAATCCTATCTCAAAGCACAAATGATCCCAAGAGGACTAAGGATTTTTAAATTTCCTACTTTCGATGTTGATACAACGGACACTGAGTTTGTTGATAAATGGAATGCAGCACTATCTGAATGTTCATGTCAATTAATGCTGTTGTTAATCCAATATAGAACCCAGCAACTTAATTTAATTAAGCAAGAGATAGATACCATCCAGATAGAGTTAAATAACCGTAGTGCTGACCCAAACTTTGCAAAATTTGATAAAATACTACAAGAGTCTTTGGCCCGTGGCAAGCAAGTTATAATGGAAAATAAACATATTAAATTTATTCGGGATAAAACCGATTATCAGAAAAATTCAGTATATATTTGGAACAAAAAACAACGTTCCAACTATAGAAGGAGCTTGCCACAGAACAAACACAACAAACACAGGGGTAATCGTAGACACAGAAGGGGTAATCAAAAACAGGTCAGCTTTTCTGACAGTGATACAGACAGATCGTCCGATGAATATACATCAGGTGGTGAAATGGACATAGAGACCCAGATTAACACTATCTCTAACTCACAACAAGGTATTCTAAAGCCTCCTATGGCCCCTAACATCTCTAATATCCCTAATACTTCCGTTGTACCTAATATTATAGGCACTAATTCAGCACCTATAGTAGTGAAACCTAAAGATAAAAACACTGTCTCCAAATATACTCCTACTAATAGACCAGATGAACGAGTGAGTACATTTGCAGTAGATACAGGAACACAGGAAATGTCACTACTGAATCAGGTTTTTCCTATGGACCTCCAGACAGAGGGTATAGGGGGGATGCAGGCCAACAACCAAGAGAGATATCCAGTACGGGGAAACCGCACATTGACCAAATACAAATGAACAGTGTAGTTAATCTATCTTCAGCTACACTTACTCAAGATCAAATAGATGTACTCTCCTTAGGTTTAGGTTTTGCACCCACTACAAACTTTGATATATTCCAGACACTCATAGATATCAACAAATTTGTCAGGAATATTACTTTAAAAAAATATTTTGCAGATACCGCTCAGGAGACACCAATTTTCGAACCAGATAGTTTTCATACTACATCTACTACAGGAATAAATACCTTTTCAGAAGCATGTGACCTCATATCCCTACAAAATTTAGCAATTGAGAGCAACACAATATCAGGAACACTCAATAGGGCACACTCATTTAGAAATAAATCTACTTTTTATCCAATACAAAACAGAGGACCGATAATCGAAACATTCCATGAACGAGTAGAATCTGATTTGCACAAATTAAAAGAGACCACTGAACGAACAACTAAAAATCTGACTAATAAACAGACAGAAGCACTCAGGTCTTTACAGCAAAGATCTGACTTAGTAATCCGCCCATCAGATAAGGGAGGTACCGTTGTAGTACTTGATAGGCAGGATTACATATCAGAGGCACACAGACAACTAAATATCCCCACTGACTACTCGATCCTTCCCAGAAATCCAACAAATGAGTATAAGAAGCTCTTATTTGATATACTAGATGATGGCGTTGAACATGGTTTCTTAGATGAAAACACAGCTGACTATCTCTATGTAAAATACCCAAGAATCCCAGTCTTCCATATGTTCCCTAAGGTTCATAAGTCCCTTCACAACGTACAAGGCCGCCCTATAGTCAGCGGTATCGATTCTATCTTTGAAAGATTGTCCCAGTGGTTGGATGCCATCTTGCAGCCATTGGTTCACCAACTACCTTCATATACGAGGGATTCAAAACACATACTAAATCTTCTAACCAATACAAAATGGCAAACCAACCACTATTGGATCTCGGTTGATGTAGTCTCACTATATTCTAGGATCCCACACAACAAGGGTATTGAAGCAGTAAGATATTATTTGGCAACACACACAGAATATACATCAGATTTCCAAAAATATATTCTAAGAATACTTGAGTTCCTACTGACTCACAACTTTTTTACATTTGAAGGCAAATACTATGTACAAAGATGTGGCACAGCCATGGGGGCGAAATATGCCCCCTCTTATGCTAACTTATTTCTTGGCAAATGGGAGCTAGAAAACATCTTTGACCATAGCAACCCATTCAGGTCCCACATTTGTTTCTTTAAACGCTATATTGACGACCTCCTTCTTATCTGGTCAGGTCCTCCTGCAGACATTAAGAACTTCATCGATATGATCAATAAAAACAATTTAAACTTGAGTTTTACATACACCACTGACAGATACTCCATCAATTATCTAGACTTATGCCTTACAGGTGATAGAAGTGGTAACATTGTATCAAAAGTGTACCGTAAACCTATCTCAGGCAACACCCTCCTGCACGCCTCCAGCTGTCACCCTAAAAATACCTCATATGCTGTTGCAAAAGGCCAGTTTACTCGGCTTAAAAGAAATTGTAGCAATAACGAGGATTATGTGCAGGAGGCTGTTTGTCTAGAGAAGAGACTAAAAGAGAGGAAATATACACGTGGCCACATTAGACAGGCTAGATTAGCTGTAGACCAACTGGACAGGGACCAACTTTTGGTGGACAAACCTGCCAACACACACAGAGATTTTCCAGGTGTACATTTTGTGACAACCTTTAGTACACAATATTCCCAAATCTGCGACATAGTCAGGAAACATTTCCCACTATTGGCAGCTGACGAGAAGTTGGTTGAAACTGTAAAACAAGGTGTTAGGTGTTCCTACAAGAAGAGCCCTACTTTGGCTTCCATCCTGTCTCCCACAGAATTAAAACAGACTTCAGGTCATACCAGCTCATGGTTACATCATCTGGGCATGTTCAAGTGTGGCCACAAGAAATATAAACCAATGCGATTTTGCATGGGTTACTAAAGAATTCACCTCAGCAATAACAGGACAGACATATCCTATTAAAACTTGCTTAAATTGCCAAAGTACTAACGTCATATATATCATTACATGTACCCTATGTAATATTCAATACATAGGGTTAACCTCTAGGGATATAAATTCCCGTATTAGAGAACATTTTTCGACTATTACAAAGGGTACATCGAGCACACCACTTGTTCAACATTTTTCCACAAAACATCACAGTAGTCTAAACTCATTTAAATGGGCAGCAATAGAACAAGCTAAGGTGCCCAAGAGAGGTGGCAATCTGGATAACATACTCGCCAAAAGGGAAGTATATTGGATATACACCCTTAAAACCAGATTACCATTGGGTTTAAACTCAAGATATGATTTTATCAATTTCTGGGAATAATTTTAGGGTATTAACATTTACCATTCAAACATCCCTATATATATATATTGTATTCTTTTGAGGGTACTGTTCATTCTGTTATACCCCTTCCTTCTTTCCCATTTTTTGATACCTCTAGATGTGTCTCACACTTTTAACATTTAATTTGAATTATTCTTTAATACGCATTGAAGGTTATACATTAGTCTGCCCTGCAAGGTGTGTGAATATATATATGTATATCGCATTCACTAGTATGTGTATATTTGTGCATACGAGCATCTAACTTTACTCTCTAAGGGGTACATACCTTTGAGACATAATTCTGTAAGAGAATTTATTTCAGTTAATCTATACTATTATTATTCATATCACATCTTAAACTATGCCATTTCAGAATTTTGCAAACTATATACATTTTGCTTTAGTGCTTGCTAACTATAAGACACACAATAATCTAGCGCAGATATAAAGTGGTGATAGATAGGGTAATTTTGCCTCCATGTTCTTATATTATCTTTATGGGTTTTCCATTTTAGAAACTTGTTTATATTTATAAGGATTTATCATATATATACCTTAGTGTGTGTACCTTTGCTGTAACGTGACTTGGGCATTAAGGGTTAAACAAATTACTCTTTACCTGAGGTGTGGGCGTGTTTTGTATTCATTGTTTTTAACCAATCACAATTGTAACACAGTCTTTTAAACCTGCATTCACCTGCATGACACCTATGGCTATGATTACGGCTGAGCGCCGAAACATGTAAGCCGTGGTGTCACGCTCACACACCAGTTTTTGCTTACTATCTTTGTATGCTGTTCACTGAGCCACTTCTGGCATTTTAACTTTGCCAATAAAGATGGATTTTATTTGCATAAAGCTGGATCCTATCCTTCTTCTTTGATTGCTTAACCGCACCAGTTTGGATCAGCTCAAAGCCCTTGTATATGAAGATTACCTGTTGTGAAACCCGGGTGAAGTAAGAGCACCGCCCCCCTTACCAGAGATCCTGCTACGTCACAAACAGACATTGCAGTGCACCTGTGTTTAGCCTGAAGCGCTACTGGAGATTTTCCACTTTGCCGGTTGGTTTGGAGCAGACAGCCCACCGATCTGATTTCGGTTTGACCACGAAGGTCCCCCGGCTATTTTGAATTCCTGTCTGAGGTACTGCACGGCATATACAGATTCCGGGGGCGGCTAGGCTCCTTAAGGGTAAGTCCCGGACCCAACAGTATTTACCTGTATGCACCCTTTTGTTTTGCACTTACATATTGCATATTAGAAGAGGACTTCCCATATCTCTCTATATCACTATACACATAGTAACACATAAATATATATGTATATACACATAGTAACACATAAATTTATATGTATATACACATAGTAACACATAAATATATATGTATATACACATACTAACACATAAATATATATGTATATACACATAATAACACATAAATATATATGTATATACACATAATAACACATACATATATATGTATATACACATACTAAAACATACATATATATATGTATATACACATAGTAACACATAAATATATATGTATATACACATAGTAACACATAAATATATATGTATATACACATACTAACACATAAATATATATGTATATACACATAGTAACACATAAATATATATGTATATACAAATAGTAACACATAAATATATATGTATATACACATAGTAACACATAACTATATATGTATATACACATAGTAACACATACATATATATGTATATACACATAGTAACACATAAATATATATGTATATACACATAATAACACTTAAATATATATGTATATACACATAGTAACACATAAATATATATGTATATTCACATACTAACACATAAATATATATGTATATACACATAGTAAAGCATAAATATATATGTATATACACCTATAGTAACATATAAATATATATGTATATACACATAGTAACACATAAATATACCTGTATATACACATACTAACACACACACACACACACACACATATATATATATATATATATATATATATATATATATATATATATATATATATATACACATAGTAACACATAAATATATATATATATGTATATACAGATATTAACACATAAATATATATGTATATACACATAGTAACACATACATATATATGTATATACACATAATAACACATAAATATATATGTATATCCACATAATAGCACATAAATATATATGTATATCCACATAGTAACACATAAATATATATGTATATACACATAGTAACACATAAATATATATGTATATACACATAGTAACACATAAATATATCTGTATATACACATAGTAATACATAAATATATATGTATATACATAAAGTAACACATAAATATACATGTATATACACATAGTAACACATAAATATATATGTATATACATAAAGTAACACATAAATATACATGTATATACACATAGTAACACATAAATATATATGTATATACACATACTAACACATAAATATATATGTATATACACATAGTAACACATAAATATATATGTATATACACATAATAACACATAAATATATATGTATATACACATAGTAACACATAAATATATATGTATATACACATAGTAACACATAAATATATATGTATATACACATAATAACACATAAATATATATGTATATATACATAGTAACACATAAATATATATGTATATAAAAATAGTAACACATAAATATATACATATATACACATATTAACCCATAAATATATATGTATATACACATAGTATTACATAAATATATACATATATACACATATTAACCCATAAATATATATGTATATACACACAGTAACACATAAATATATCTGTATATACACATAGTATTACATAAATATATACATATATACACATAGTAACACATACATATATATGTATATACACATAGTAACACATAAATATATATGTATATACACGTAGTAACACATAAATATATCTGTATATACACATAGTAACACATAAATATATCTGTATATACACATAGTAACACATAAATATATATGTATATACACATAGTAACACATAAATATATATGTATATACACATAGTAACACAATAATATATCTGTATATACACATAGTAACACATAAATATATCTGTATATACACATAGTAACACATAAATATGTCTGTATATACACATAGTAACACATAAATATATATGTATATACACATAGTAACACATAAATATATATGTATATACACATACTAACACATAAATATATATGTATATACACATAGTAACACATAAATATATATGTATATACACATAATAACACATAAATATATATGTATATACACATAGTAACACATACATATATATGTATATACACATAGTAACACATAAATATATATGTATATACACATATTAACACATAAATATATATGTATATACACATAGTAACACAATAATATATCTGTATATACACATAATAACACATAAATATATATGTATATACACATAATAACACATAAATATATATGTATATACACATAGTAACACATAAATATATATGTATATACACATACTAACACATAAATATATATGTATATACACATACTAACACATAAATATATATGTATATACACATAGTAAACACATAAATATATATGTATATACACATACTAACACATAAATATATATGTATATACACATACTAACACATTAAATATATATGTATATACACATAGTAACACATACATATATATGTATATACACATATTAACACATAAATATATATGTATATACACATAGTAACACATAAATATATATGTATATACACATATTAACACATAAATATATATGTATATGCACATAATAACACATAAATATATCTGTATATACACATAGTAACACATAAATATATATGTATATACACATACTAACACATAAATATATATGTATATACACATAATAACACATAAATATATATGTATATACACATAGTAACACATAAATATATATGTATATGTTACGGTTACCCTTAGTCTCGCTGAGAGATGGACCGCTTAGTAGCCTGGATCCCTATTGCTAAAGAGGGGAGAAGCTGCTTTCCATAGTATTCTATATGAGTCTCGCAAATATAGAATAATCTCCCTTAGCTGTAGTACAGCTAGGATACCCTTCTGCCCACAAAAACGAGTCAACGCTGCGATTGAGGGTCAAACAAGAACTCAGGACTGGGATGCCCAGCCTGCTTTTTATTAAGGTTACATGCACACAGGGCACTCCCAGGGGGAGAGGGGGGGGAAGCACAAAATCCCCCATCACACATTTAGATAGAGAGCACTGTCCTTTGACAGGCCACAATAGGATTACAGTACTTAAGATAACAAGTTTACAAGTTCATCTTATCAATTAGCAGTCTGGCTCCAGAGGTGATTAGACAATGGGATTGGTTATCCCTAAACTTAGAGCTGAGGCTAGCAAAAATGTGTATTTAGGCAATAGTTTCTAAAAGCTGAAAAAAAAGAGTTAACTCTTTATGAAATGATACTTGTTACGGTTTTCTTGGAGCCCTTCTTAGGCGCTGGCTTGCTGGTTCAGGCATTGCTGCTGGGAAATAAGCTCTTCACAACAAAATAACTAATGCTTCTGTAACAGTGCTCCCTTTCTGTGGAACACTCTGGCAGACACGGTCTGACCCCTTTTCGGGGCAGACTAAGGCTGTCCAGACCGCTGGTTATGCGGGGCTGAGGTCTGTTTGTCTGGACAACCCGTCGGCGTTGCCATTCTGTTTCCCAGGTCTGTAAGTAATGGTGAAATTGAAGGGTTGCAACGATAAGCTCCAACGTAATAGCCTGCCGTTATCTCCAGAGACCCGGTTCAGCCACACCAACGGGTTATGGTCGGTGACCAGAGTGAACTCCCGACCATATAAATAGGGAGTCAATTTCTTTAATGCCCACACCAAAGCCAAACACTCCTTTTCGACCGCTGCATAGCTGACTTCGCGGGGCAGGAGCTTCCGGCTGATGTAGGCAACTGGATGCTCCCCTCCATCTTCGCCTACTTGGCTGAGGACAGCTCCCAGCCCGAACATGGAAGCGTCTGTATGGACGATAAAACGTTTGTTAAGGGCTGGGGCCGCCAAGACAGGAGCGTTAATTAGAGCATTTTTGAGAGCCTGGAAAGCCGTTTCACAGTGGGGAGACCACAGGACCTGTCGAGGTAAGTTCTTCTTGGTCAAGTCAGTCAGGGGTTTGGCAAGTGTGCTGTAGTCTGGTACGAACCGTCTATAGTACCCTGCCGTGCCCAGGAAGGCTAGGACCTGAGTCTTAGTGATGGGGGTGGGCCAATTGGCGACAGCTTCTATTTTGGCCGGCTCTGGTCGCTGCTTTCCACACCCCACCCGGTGACCCAGGTACTGTACCTCGGCCATCCCAAAGTGGCATTTTTCTGGCTTCAGAGTCAGGCCAGCAGCCCGGATCTGATCCAGAACCATTCCCACATGAGCTAAGTGGTCCTCCCAGGACTCACTGTGGATCGCTATGTCGTCCAGGTAGGCGCAAGCAAAACTCTGGAAGCCATCCAGGAGCCTATCCACCAAGCGCTGGAATGTAGCTGGGGCATTCTTCATCCCAAACGGCATTACCCTAAACTGATATAAGCCGAATGGGGTGACGAATGCCGACTTGGGGATAGCCTCCGGGGCCAGGGGAATCTGCCAGTAACCTTTGCAGAGGTCAATAGTGGTCAGGTAATTTCCCCTGGCTATACGATCGAGTAGCTCGTCTACCCTGGGCATAGGGTAAGCGTCCGTCACGGTATTTTCATTGAGCCTCCGATAGTCTACACAGAACCGGGTGGTCCCATCTTTCTTGGGCACCAAGACAACTGGGGAGGCCCATGGACTATCGGAGGGCTCAATTACCCTGAGCTGGAGCATCTCATCGATCTCCTTCTTCATTCCTGTCCTAACTGCTTCGGGGATTCGGTACGGAGCCTGGCGCAAGGGAGCTTGTCCCGGAGTATCTACCTGGTGGGTGGTTAAAGTAGTGTACCCTGGCTTCGGGGAGAAGGTGAGGTGTTTGGACTGGAGGAGTTGGTTGAGCTGCTCCCTTTCAGTGGGGCTAAGTCGGTCCCCTATCTGAACCTGCGCCACTATACCTGTGGGGAGACTCTTTTCTAATAGGTCTGGAATGGGTAAACTGTCTGGGTCTTCCTGAGGGGAACAACATACGGCCGTCACGTTCTCTGGTCGCTCAAAATATTCCTTGAGCATGTTTACATGGAATGTCTTTCTAAGATTGTTGTCATGGCAGCTAGCTATCACATAAGTGGTGTCTCCCCTTTTCTCTACGATCTGGTAGGGACCCTGCCAGGACGCCTGCAATTTGTCTGTCTTCACCGGCTTAAGTACTAACACCTTTTGTCCTATGGTGAAGATTCTCTTTCGGGCCCCCCGATCGTACCATACTTTCTGTCTTCTCTGGGCCAACTGGAGATTAGCCCGCACGGATTTGGCTAATTGCTCCATTCGGTCCCTGAGTTCCAGCACGTATGGCACAATGGGGACACCGTCAGCCTCCATCTCTCCCTCCCAGTGCTCCCGGATCAGGTTTAGGGGTCCCCGTACCTTTCTTCCGTAGAGCAACTCGAAGGGAGAGAACCCTGTCGTTTCCTGGGGCACCTCCCGATAAGCAAATAGGAGGTGCGGCAGGAAGCGTTCCCAGTCTCGGTATTCCTGAGTGAACGTCTTGAGCATTTGCTTGAGGGTCCCATTGAACCTCTCACACAGCCCGTTCGTCTGGGGGTGGTATGGGGAGCTCAGGAGGGACTTAATTTTGCAAACCTGCCAGAGTTGTTGGGTTAATTCAGCCGTAAATTGGGTGCCTCGGTCGGATAGGATTTCTTTTGGAAATCCTACCCGGGAGAACACCTGTACTAGTGCATTCGCTACCGTATCCGCTTGTATGTTGGATAGGGCGACAGCCTCTGGGTACCTGGTAGCGTAGTCCACTACGGTAAGAATGTAGCGCTTACCGGAGGGACTAGGGGTAGCCAGTGGTCCCACTAGGTCAATAGCAACCCGGCTGAAGGGTTCCTCTACAATGGGCATATTTACTAGCTGGGCTTTAGGGTGATCGCCTCGCCTTCCTACTCGTTGACACACATCGCAGGTGTTACAGTAAGTTCTAACGTCAGCGTGCACCCCTGGCCAAAAGAACGTGTGAGTAATGCGGTGTAGGGTACGGGTTACGGCTAGGTGGCCTGCTAAGGGGATGTCGTGGCCTATTTTGAGGATTTCTTGACGGTATTTGTGGGGCACTACCAGCTGTCGCCTACGCTGTCCCCTTTTCTCTGTCCAGCGGTATAGTTTCCCTTTTTCCCATAAGAATGTTTCGTTATCTGCCCCGCCCCCTCCGGTCTCTGCTCGTTCCCGGTACTTTTGTAAGGTCGGGTCAGTCTTAGACTCTGCCTCGAAAGCATCTGGGGTGTCCCAGGGTATGGGGCCTAACCTGTCAGGCAAGGTCGGGGTAGGTCTTACCTGTGTCTCCCGCACTGGTGAGAGCTCTCGCTCTGTCCGGGCTTGGGCCCGTGTAGTCACTGGGTCCGCCTCGTTGTTGCATACTGGAGCATAGGCAGAAGTCATGGGGCCCAAATCGTTGCCCAGTAGTACTTCGGCAGGTAAATTATCCATTAGGCCCACGTTCACAGCCCCCTTTCCCGCTCCCCAATCAAGATGCACTTTAGCTGTTGGAATTTTGTACACATCCCCCCCCGCCACTCTAACGGCCACAGTCTGTCCGGATCGCTTGTGCTCTGGCACCAAATGACTCTGTACCAGCGTGATAGTAGCCCCTGTGTCTCGCAATCCCTCGGTAGATCGCCCCTCGAGCCATACCCTCTGCCGATGGTGCTGGCGGTTATCTGAGGCAGCATATACAGGGTCTGCCTCGTGAAGCGGCCCCACATATCCCTCCATAGGGGCCTCTTGGTTAACACAGAGGGCCCGGGCCGGACGATAGGACCCAGAGGGGTAATTGTAATTCCTGGGTGTCTGGTGCGTATTAAGGGGGCAGCTAGCCATGAAATGCCCTGGTTGCTTGCATCGGTGGCAAGTCGGTCTGTGACGCTCAGAGCTGTTATTGGGTGGTCCTGAGTGTCGGACGGGCCCTGTGGGCACCGGGGCTCGGAATTCAGCACGAGGGGGTGCACGGTAAACCTCTCTGAGTTCGACCCGTGCTGGAGCTCGGTAGTTCATGGGTTTGTGAAGACGGGAGTCATAATGTTCATCGGACAATTTGGCTGCTTCTTCTAAGGTAGAAGGCCGCCTGTCTCGCAGCCATTCCTTCCCTTGCTGTTCCATGCCATTATAAAAATGTTCTAAGAGAAACAATTGTAAAATTTCCTCCCCAGTCACCGCTTTACTTCCGCTCAGCCAGTGATTTGCCGCTCTCCGCATTCGGTGCGCCCATTCCATATGGGTATCGTTAGGCTTCTTTTCCGTGCCCCGAAACTGTCGGCGATACGTGTCCGGAGTTACAGCGTACCGTCGCAACAGTGTCTCCTTAACTAGCTCATACTGTGTCACTTCCTTAGCACCCAGAGTACGAAAGGCTTCCAGGGCTCGCCCGGATAGTTTCCCAGACAATATCGTGGGCCACTCTCTGTTGGGAATCTGGTGCAGGGCACATTGCCTTTCGAAGTCCGCCAAATATTCATCAATCCCTGTCTCGCTCTCTAGAAAGGGTCGAAATGCCGTATAGGGTATCTTGGGCCTCCCAGCATTTTCGACAGGGATGATTACCTGCGGGGCTACAGCATTGCGGTGTGCGTTCGCTAGGTTGAGTTCGTGGGCTCGAGTCTCTCGTATATCCTCGTCCGCCTCCGCCATCAACTGCTGTACCAATTCCATGGAGGGGTTTGGCCCGTATAATGAGAGCCTTTCCCGAACAATCCTGGTTTTTTCATCACTAATCGTGGTCGGTGTTTCCGCCATTGTGAAGCTCTGATCCAGTTCATTCAATTCTGCGATCAGCTCTCTCCTCGGCCGGTTGCTGGCGTACCCCCCTCTGCTTTCAAGTAAATCCTTTAGGATTGTACGCTTCAATTTTTCGTAAGCGCTCTCCATCCGTTCTGTACCTCTCCTAGGAAATCCAGGAAAATCCCGCCGCTGCCGCCAAATGTTACGGTTACCCTTAGTCTCGCTGAGAGATGGACCGCTTAGTAGCCTGGATCCCTATTGCTAAAGAGGGGAGAAGCTGCTTTCCATAGTATTCTATATGAGTCTCGCAAATATAGAATAATCTCCCTTAGCTGTAGTACAGCTAGGATACCCTTCTGCCCACAAAAACGAGTCAACGCTGCGATTGAGGGTCAAACAAGAACTCAGGACTGGGATGCCCAGCCTGCTTTTTATTAAGGTTACATGCACACAGGGCACTCCCAGGGGGAGAGGGGGGGGAAGCACAAAATCCCCCATCACACATTTAGATAGAGAGCACTGTCCTTTGACAGGCCACAATAGGATTACAGTACTTAAGATAACAAGTTTACAAGTTCATCTTATCAATTAGCAGTCTGGCTCCAGAGGTGATTAGACAATGGGATTGGTTATCCCTAAACTTAGAGCTGAGGCTAGCAAAAATGTGTATTTAGGCAATAGTTTCTAAAAGCTGAAAAAAAAGAGTTAACTCTTTATGAAATGATACTTGTTACGGTTTTCTTGGAGCCCTTCTTAGGCGCTGGCTTGCTGGTTCAGGCATTGCTGCTGGGAAATAAGCTCTTCACAACAAAATAACTAATGCTTCTGTAACAGTATATACACATAGTAACACATAAATATATATGTATATACACATACTAACACATAAATATATATGTATATACACATAGTAACACATAAATATATATGTATATACACATACTAACACATAAATATCTATGTATATACACATTTTAACACATAAATATATATATGTATATACACATACTAACACATAATTATATATGTATATACACATAATAACACATAAATATATATGTATATACACATACTAACACATAAATATTTATGTATATACACATACTAACACATAAATATATATGTATATACACATAATAACACATAAGTATATATGTATATACACATACTAAGACATAAATATATATGTATATACACATAATAACACATAAGTATATATGTATATACACATACTAAGACATAAATATATATGTATATACACATACTAACACTTAAATATATATGTATATACACATACTAACACATAAATATATATGTATATACACATAATAACACATACATATATATGTATATACACAGTAACACATACATATATATGTATATACACATATTAACACATAAATATATATGTATATACACATAATAACACATAAATATATATGTATATACACATACTAACACATAAATATATATGTATATACACATACTAACACATAAATATATATGTATATACACATACTAACACATAAATATATATGTATATACACATAGTAACACATAAATATATATGTATATACACATACTAACACATAAATATATATGTATATACACATACTAACACATAAATATATATGTATATACACATAATAACACATAAATATATATGTATATACACATAGTAACACATAAATATATATGTATATACACATAGTAACACATAAATATATATGTATATACACATAATAACACATAAATATATATGTATATACACATAATAACACATAAATATATATGTATATACACATAATAACACATAAATATATATGTATATACACATACTAACACATAAATATATATGTATATACACATACTAACACATAAATATATATGTATATACACATAGTAACACATAAATATATATGTATATACACATACTAACACATAAATATATATGTATATACACATACTAACACATAAATATATATGTATATACACATAGTAACACATAAATATATATGTATATACACATAGTAACACATAAATATATATGTATATACACATACTAACACATAAATATATATGTATATACACATAATAACACATAAATATATATGTATATACACATAGTAACACATTAATATATATGTATATACACATAGTAACACATACATATATATGTATATACACACAGTAACACATAAAATATATGTATATACACATAACACATAAATATATATGTATATACACATATTAACACATAAATATATATGTATATACACATAGTAACACATAAATATATCTGTATATACACATAGTAACACATAAATATATATGTATATACACATACTAACACATAAATATATATGTATATACACATAGTAACACATAAATATATATGTATATACACATAGTAACATATAATATATATGTATATACACATACTAACACATAAATATATATGTATATACACATAGTAACACATAAATATATATGTATATACACATACTAACACATAATTATATATGTATATACACATATTAACACATAAATATATATGTATATACACATAATAACACATAAGTATATATCTATATACACATACTAACACATAAATATATATGTATATACACATACTAACACTTAAATATATATGTATATACACATACTAACACATAAATATATATATGTATATACACAGTAACACATAAATATAAATGTATATACACATAGTAACACATAACTATATATGTATATACTCATAGTAACAGATAAATTTATATGTATATACACATAGTAACACATAAATATATATGTATATACACATACTAACACATAAATATATATGTATATACACATAATAACACATAAATATATATGTATATACACAGTAACACATACATATATATGTATATACACATAATAACACATAAATATATATGTATATACACATAGTAACACATAAATATATATGTATATACACATAGTAACACATAAATATATATGTATATACACATAGTAACACATACATATATATGTATACACACACAGTAACACATAAAATATATGTATATACACATAACACATAAATATATATGTATATACACATAGTAACACATACTGTAAATATATATGTATATACACATAACACATAAATATATATGTATATATACATAGTAACACATAAATATATAGTTATATACACATAGTAACACATAAATATATATGTATATACACATAGTAACACATACATATATATGTATATACACATAGTAACACATAAAATATATGTATATACACATAGTAACACATACATATATATGTATATACACATAGTAACACATAAATATATATGTATATACACATTCTAACACATAAATATATATGTATATACACATACTAACACATTAATATATATGTACATACACATAGTAACACATAAATATATATGTATATACACATAGTAACACATAAATATATATATATATATATATATATATATATATATATATATATATATATATATATATACACATAGTAACACATACATATATATGTATATACACATAGTAACACATAAATATATATGTATATACCCATACTAACACATAAATATATATGTATATACACATACTAACACATAAATATATATGTATATACACATAGTAACACATAAAATATATGTATATACTCATAGTAACAGATAAATTTATATGTATATACACATACTAACACATAAATATATATGTATATACACATAATAACACATAAATATATATGTATATACACATAGTAACACATAAATATATATGTATATACCCATACTAACACATAAATATATATGTATATACACATACTAACACATAAATATATATGTATATACACATAGTAACACATAAAATATATGTATATACACACAGTAACACATAAATATAAATGTATATACACATACTAATACATAAATATATATGTATATACACATAGTAACACATAAATATATATGTATATACACATAGTAACACATAAATATATATGTATATACACATAGTAACACACAAATATATATGTATATACACATAGTAACACATAAATATATATGTATATACACATAGTAACACATAAATATATATGTATATACACATAGTAACACATAAATATATATGTATATACACATAGTAACACATAAATATATATGTATATACACATAGTAACACACAAATATATATGTATATACACATAGTAACACATAAATATATATGTATATACACATAGTAACACATAAATATATATGTATATACACATAATAACACATAAATATATATGTATATACACATACTAACAAATAAATATATATTTATATACACATAGTAACACATAAATATATATGTATATACACATACTAACACATAAATATATATGTATATACACATAGTAACACATAAATATATATATATACACATAGTAACACATAAATATATATGTATATACACATAGTAACACATAAATATATATGTATATACACATAGTAACACACAAATATATATGTATATACACATACTAACACATAAATATATATGTATATACACATAGTAACATATAAATATATATGTATATACACATAGTAACACATAAATATATATGTATATACACATACTAACACATAAATATATATGTATATACACATAGTAACACATAAATATATATGTATATACACACACTAACACATAAATATATATGTATATACACATAGTAACACATAAATATATATGTATATACACATAGTAACACATAAATATATATGTATATACACATAGTAACACATAAATATATATGTATATACACATAGTAACACATAAATATATATGTATATACACACACTAACACATAAATATATATGTATATACACATAGTAACACATAAATATATATGTATATACACATAGTAACACATAAATATATATGTATATACACATAGTAACACATAAATATATATGTATATACACATAGTAACACATAAATATATATGTATATACACATAGTAACACATAAATATATATGTATATACACATAGTAACACATAAATATATATGTATATACACATAGTAACACATAAATATATATGTACATACACATAGTAACACATAAATATATATGTATATACACATAATAACACATAAATATATATGTATATACACATAATAACACATAAATATATATGTATATACACATAGTAACACATAAATATATATGTATATACACATAGTAACACATAAATATATATGTATATACACATAGTAACACATAAATATATCTGTATATACACATGGTAACACATAAATATATATGTATATACACATACTAACACATAAATATATATGTATATGCACATAGTAACACATAAATATATATGTATATACACATAGTAACACATAACTATATATGTATATACACATAGTAACACATAAAATATATGTATATACACATACTAACGCATAAATATATATGTATATGCACATAGTAACACATAAATATATATGTATATACACATAGTAACACATAACTATATATGTATATACACATAGTAACACATAAAATATATGTATATACACACCGTAACACATAAATATACATACATATATATTTACTGGGAACACACAGTCCCTATAGACCGCAATGTAAAGGCACTTTTCAGTGCTGTTTTTTTGCTTAACTTAAACCCTTATAACTGCTGAGGGAGGTTTTTATAATTAATCAGAGGTTCGACCTCTGGTTATTTGCGCTAAGCGCAAAATGCTCCTGCCAGCTTGTGGTAGCAATATCCAGTCACTTGTAATGGCTGTTTATTTAACATGTGCCTGTTAATACGCACATTTTCCCCTTTATGGGCGCATGTTAAATTCATGCTCCACTTGTAATCTAGCTCAAAATAAATTAATGCAATACAGGGGAGACATATCGGAAAAAGGCCGAACCTTAACCTGAAAGATTATAATTGATCTTAGATATATTTCTATAACACACTGATAAGTCACATAATATTACATGTACCTCAGTGTAATTTAGCTAACACAATATGTCTTATAGAATATAGAGCCCCCAGTACAGACCCTCACTACAGAACAAGTCACACATGAGTTTACCTCTCGGGTGGGACGCAGGGACAGGGTTCCTCTGTGTTTGTCCTGCACAGTGTAGCTTAACCTCAGTGTATATCACAGAATCCTCCATATGTTCGGCGACACTCTTGTCTGTTGGTCACTACAGGTGTTCTAGGCTGCAGTCACCAGAAATACATTAACACCAGGATGTGCTCAGGGCTGGTCACCTTTTCACAACGCAAGTCATTGGTGTGCTCTTGTCTTTTGTATAAAGGAAATTGTGTTACTGTTCTCTTGCTCTTTCTAATGCTATAGGTCACTTTGTTCCTTTTTGTTGTCACCTTAGAGATATGTAAAGAGGGGCTACAGTATACACAAATCACAGGTTTATACTTTTTATACCAACAAATACTGAGCATTTTCTGTAATGAACTCATATACTCCTCAAATCAGTGGATATGTTATGCTGCTGCACAAATAATTCTATTAAATCTGCTACTAGCATTAAACAAAATAGTAGTTTTGACACTCATATTTATTGTATGAAGCACTGTCCATGGAGACATCCCATTGTATATGCATGTATGTATAATCCCATTGGCACATGCATGTATGTATAATCCCATTGGCACATGCATGTATTAATAATCCTATTGGCATATGCATGTATGTATAATCTCATTGGCACATGCATGTATTTATAATCCTATTGGCATATGCATGTATGTATAATCCCATTGGCACATGCATGTATGTATAATCCTATTGGCACATGCATGTATGTATAATCCCATTGGCACATGCATGTATTAATAATCCTATTGGCATATGCATGTATGTATAATCCCATTGGCACATGCATGTATTAATAATCCTATTGGCATATGCATGTATGTATAATCCCATTGGCACATGAATGTATGTATAATCTCATTGGCACATGCATGTATTTATAATCCTATTGGCATATGCATGTATGTATAATCCCATTGGCACATGCATGTATGTATAATCCTATTGGCACATGCATGTATGTATAATCCCATTGGCACATGAATGTGTATAATCCCATTGGCACATGCATGTATTTATAATCCTATTGGCATATGCATGTATGTATAATCCCATTGGCACATGCATGTATGTATAATCCTATTGGCACATGCATGTATGTATAATCCCATTGGCACATGCATGTATAATCCCATTGGCACATGAATGTGTATAATCCCATTGGCACATGCATGTATTTATAATCCTATTGGCATATGCATGTATGTATAATCCCATTGGCACATGCATGTATGTATAATCCTATTGGCACATGCATGTATGTATAATCCCATTGGCACATGAATGTATGTATAATCCCATTGGCACATGCATGTATTTATAATCCTATTGGCACATGCATGTATGTATAATCCCATTGGCACATGAATGTATGTATAATCCCATTGGCACATGCATGTATGTATAATCCCATTGGCACATGAATGTATGTATAATCCCATTGGCACATGCATGTATGTATAATCCCATTGGCACATGCATGTATGTATTATCCCATTTGCACATCAATGTATTTATAATCCCATTGGCACATGCATGAATGTATAATCCCATTGGCATATGCATGTATGTATAATCCCATTTGCACATGCATGTTTGTATAATCCCATTGTATATGCATGTATGTATACTCCCATTGGCACATGAATGTATTTATAATCCCATTGGCACATGAATGTATGTATAATCCTATTGGCACATGAATGTATGTATAATCCTATTGGCACATGCATGTATGTAAAATCTTATTGGCACATGAATGTATGTATAATCCCATTGTATATGCATGTATGTATAATCCCATTGGCACATGCATGTATATATAATCCCATTGGCACATGCATGCATGTATAATCTTATTGGCACACGAATGTATGTATAATCCCATTGGCACATGAATGTATGTATAATCTAATTGGCACAAGAATGTTTGTATAATCCCATTGGCACATGCATGTATGTATAATCCCATTGGCACATGAATGTATGTATAATCCTATTGGCATATGCATGTATGTGGAATCCTATTGGCACATGCATGTATGTATAATCTTATTGGCACATGCATGTATGTGGAATCCTATTGGTACATGCATGTATGTGGAATCCTATTGGCACATGCATGTATGTGAAATCCTATTGGCACATGCATGTATGTATAATCTTATTGGCACATGAATGTATGTATAATCCCATTGTATATGCATGCATGTAAAATTCTCACCCTGACTTAAAAGCCCTCACCAATGCTGCCCCACCCTACCTGTCCTCACTCATCAACAAATATACTCCTGCCCGCCCCCTAAGATCCAACAATGACCTGCTTCTTGCGTCCTCTACCATCACCTCCTCTCATTCTAGACTACAGGACTTCTCTCGTGTGGCACCAACCCTCTGGAATGCACTTCCTCGAGATGTCAGACTTGCCCCTAACCTCTCCTCCTTTAAACGTTCCCTAAAGACCTTTCTGTTCAGGGAAGCTTATCACCCAATTTATTAACAAACTAACCAATTAACTAACAGTTGCCCTCTATCTCCTCACTAATATCATTCTCACCTCTGCAGTCCCCACCTCCTATTTCCAATTCTTCTACCCATCTAGATTGTAAGTTCCCACAGGAATAGGGCCCTCAATTCCCCCTGTATTTGTCTGTAAAATGTTGTGTTTTATCGTATTGTTTCTCCACTGTACTGTTATCCTTGTACCCATGGGCAGAGCTGCGGAATCTGTTGGCGCTTTATAAATAAAGAATAATAATAATAATAATAATAATTCCATTGGCACATGCATGTATGTATAATCCCATTGGCACATGCATGTATAATCTTATTGGCACATGAATGTATGTATAATCCCATTGGCACATGCATGTATGTATAATCTTATTGGCACATGAATGTATGTATAATCCCATTGGCACATGAATGTATGTATAATCCCATTGGCACATGCATGTATTTAGAATCCCATTGGCACATGAATGTATGTATAATCCCATTGGCACATGCATGTATGTATAATCCCATTGGCACATGAATGTTTGTATAATCCCATTGGCACATGCATGTATGTATAATCCCATTGGCACATTAATGTATGTATAATCCCATTGGCACATGAATGTATGTATAATCCCATTGGCACATGAATGTATGTATAATCCCATTGGCACATGCATGTATTTAGAATCCCATTGGCACATGAATGTATGTATAATCCCATTGGCACATGCATGTATGTATAATCCCATTGGCACATGAATGTTTGTATAATCCCATTGGCACATGCATGTATGTATAATCCCATTGGCAAATGCATGTATGTATAATCTTATTGGCACATGCATGTGTGTATAATCTTATTGGCACATACATGTGTGTATAATCCCATTGGCACATGCATGTATGCATAATCTTATTGGCACATGAATGTATGTATAATCCCTTTGGCATATGCATGTATGTATAATCTTATTGGCACATGCATGTGTGTAAAATACCATTGGCACAGGAATTTATGTATAATCTTATTGGCACATGAATGTATTTATAATCCCATTGGCTAATGCATGTATGTATAATCTTATTGGCACACGAATGTATTTATAATCCGATTGGCACATGCATGTATACTCTAATTGGCACATGCATGTGTGTATATTTCCATTGGCACATGAATGTATGTATAATCTTATTGGCACATGAATGTATTTATAATCCCATTGGCATATGTATGTATAATCCCATTGGCTAATGCATGTATGTATAATCTTATTGGCACGTGAATGAATTTATAATCCCATTAACACATGCATGTATGTATAATCCCATTGGCACATGTATGTATGTATAATCTTATTGGCACATGAATGTATGTATAATCCCATTGGCACATGCATGTATGTATAATCCCATTGGCATATGCATGTATGTATAATCCCATTGGCACATGAATGTATGTATAATCCCATTGGCATATGCATGTATGTATAATCCCATTGGCACATGCATGTGTGTATAATCCCATTGGCATATGCATGTATGTATAATCCCATTGGCACATGCATGTATGTATAGTCCCATCAGTACATGCATGCCTGTATATTCCTATTGGTAAATGCATGTATGTATTGCATTTATGCATAATCCCATTGGCACATGCATGTATGTATAATCCTATTGGCACATGCATGTATGTATAATCCTATTGGCACATTAATGTATGTATAATCCCATTGGCACATGCATGTATGTATATTCCCATTAACCTATAAATAAATGTATAGTCCTATTGGCACATGCATGTATGTATAATCCCATTAACACATAAATGTATGTATAGTCCTATTGGCACATGCATGTATGTATAGTCCCATTGGCACATGAATGTATGTATAGTCCTATTGGCATATGAATGTTTGTATAGTCCTATTGGCACATGCATGTATGTATAGTCCCATTGGCACATGAATGTATGTATAATCCCATTGTCACATGAATGTTTGTATAGTCCTATTGGCACATGCATGTATGTATAATCCCATTGGCACATTAATGTATGTATATAATCCCATTGGCACATGCATGTATGTATTATCCCATTGGCACATGAATGTATGTATAATCCCATTAGTACATTCATGTATATATAGTCCTATGTATGTATGTATGTATGAATGTATGTATGTATAGCGTGCATGAATAATCCCATTGGAACATTCATGTAAATATGTGTGTGTATAGAATGTATGTAAAATCCAAATGGCTCAGGAATGTATGTATAATCCCATTGGCACATGACTGTATGTATAATCCCATTGGCACATGGATGTATGTATAATCCCTTTGGCACATGCATGTATTTATAATCCAATTAGTTCATGCATGTATACTCCTATTGGTACATGCATTTATATATAATCTCATTGGCACATAGATCTCTTTATAATTCCATTGGCACATGAATGTATGTATAATCCCATTGGTACATCCATGTATGTATAGTCCCATTGGCACATGCATGAATGTATAGTCCCATTGGCACATGCATGTATGTATAGTCCCATTGGCACATGCATGTTTGTATAATCCTATTGGCACATGCATGTATGTATAATCCCATTGGCACATGGATGTATGTATAATCCCATTGGCACATGACTGTATGTATAATCCCATTGGCACATGAATGTATGTATAATCCCATTGGCACATGACTGTATGCATAATCCAATTGGCACATGGATGGATGTATAATCCCTTTGGCACATGCATGTATGTATAATCCAATTAGTTCATGCATGTATACTCCCATTGGTACATGCATTTATATATAATCCCATTGGCACATAGATCTCTTTATAATACCATTGGCACATGAATGTATGTATAATCCCATTGGTACATCCATGTATGTATAGTCCCATTGGCACATGCATGTATGTATAGTCCCATTGGCACATGCATGTATGTATAATCCCATTGGCACATGCATGTATGTATAATCCCATTGGCACATGCATGTATGTATAGTCCCATTGGCACATGCATGTATCTTTAATCCCATTGGCACATAGATCTTTTTATAATCCCATTGGCACATGCATGTATTTATAATCCCATTGGCACATGCATGTATGTATAATCCCATTAACATATAAATGTATGTATAGTCCTATTGGCACATGCATGTATGTATAATCCCATTAACACATAAATGTATGTATAGTCCTATTGGCACATGCATGTATGTATAGTCCCATTGGCACATGAATGTATGTATAGTCCTATTGGCATATGAATGTTTGTATAGTCCTATTGGCACATGCATGTATGTATAGTCCCATTGGCACATGAATGTATGTATAATCCCATTGTCACATGAATGTTTGTATAGTCCTATTGGCACATGCATGTATGTATAATCCCATTGGCACATTAATGTATGTATATAATCCCATTGGCACATGCATGTATGTATTATCCCATTGGCACATGAATCTATGTATAATCCCATTAGTACATTCATGTATATATAGTCCTATGTATGTATGTATGAATGTATGTATGTATAGAGTGCATGAATAATCCCATTGGAACATTCATGTAAATATGTGTGTGTATAGCATGTATGTAAAATCCAAATGGCTCAGGAATGTATGTATAATCCCATTGGCACATGACTGTATGTATAATCCCATTGGCACATGGATGTATGTATAATCCCTTTGGCACATGCATGTATTTATAATCCAATTAGTTCATGCATGTATACTCCTATTGGTACATGCATTTATATATAATCTCATTGGCACATAGATCTCTTTATAATTCCATTGGCACATGAATGTATGTATAATCCCATTGGTACATCCATGTATGTATAGTCCCATTGGCACATGCATGAATGTATAGTCCCATTGGCACATGCATGTATGTATAGTCCCATTGGCACATGCATGTTTGTATAATCCTATTGGCACATGCATGTATGTATAATCCCATTGGCACATGGATGTATGTATAATCCCATTGGCACATGACTGTATGTATAATCCCATTGGCACATGAATGTATGTATAATCCCATTGGCACCTGACTGTATGCATAATCCAATTGGCACATGGATGTATGTATAATCGCTTTGGCACATGCATGTATGTATAATCCAATTAGTTCATGCATGTATACTCCCATTGGTACATGCATTTATATATAATCCCATTGGCACATAGATCTCTTTATAATACCATTGGCACATGAATGTATGTATAATCCCATTGGTACATCCATGTATGTATAGTCCCATTGGCACATGCATGTATGTATAGTCCCATTGGCACATGCATGTATCTTTAATCCCATTGGCACATAGATCTTTTTATAATCCCATTGGCACATGCATGTATTTATAATCCCATTGGCACATGCATGTATGTTTAATCCCATTGGCACATGCATGTATGTTTAATCCCATTGACACATAGATCTTTTTATAATCCCATTGGTGCATATATGTATTTATAATCTCATTGGCACATGGATGTATGTATAATCCTATTGGCACATGAATGTATGTTCAATCCCATTGGCAGATAGATCTTTTTATAATCCCATTTGCACATGCGTGCATTTATAATCCCATTGCCACATGCATGTATGTTTAATCCCATTGGCACATGCATGTATGTTTAATCCCATTGACACATAGATCTTTTTATAATCCCATTGGTGCATATATGTATTTATAATCTCATTGGCACATGGATGTATGTATAATCCTATTGGCACATGCATGTATGTATAATCCCATTGGCACATGGATGTATGTATAGACTGATTGGCACATGCTTGTATATATAATCCCATTAGTACATGCATGTATGTATCTCCCCATCAGTACATGCATGTCTGTATATTCCTATTGGTAAATGCATGTATGTATTGCATTTATGCATAATCCCATTGGCACATGCATGTATGTATAATCCTATTGGCACATGCATATATGTATAATCCTATTGGCACATTAATGCATGTATAATCCCATTGGCACATGCATGTATGTATAATCCCATAAACATATAAATGTATGTATAGTCCTATTGGCACATGCATGTATGTATAATCCCATTAACACATAAATGTATGTATAGTCCTATTGGCACATGCATGTATGTATAGTCCCATTGGCACATGAATGTATGTGTAGTCCTATTGGCACATAATTGTTTGTATAGTCCTATTGGCACATGCATGTATGTATAGTCCCATTGGCACATGAATGTATGTATAATCCCATTGTCACATGAATGTTTGTATAGTCCTATTGGCACATGCATGTATGTATAATCCCATTGGCACATTAATGTATGTATATAATCCCATTGGCACATGCATGTATGTATTATCCCATTGGCACATGAATGTATGTATAATCCCATTAGTACATTCATGTATATATAGTCCTATGTATGTATGTATGAATGTATGTATGTATAGCGTGCATGAATAATCCCATTGGAACATTCATGTAAATATGTGTGTGTATAGCATGTATGTAAAATCCAAATGGCTCAGGAATGTATGTATAATCCAATTGGCACATGACTGTATGTATAATCCCATTGGCAAATGGATGTATGTATAATCCCTTTGGCACATGCATGTATTTATAATCCAATTAGTTCATGCATGTATACTCCTATTGGTACATGCATTTATATATAATCCCATTGGCACATAGATCTCTTTATAATACCATTGGCACATGAATGTATGTATAATCCCATTGGTACATCCATGTATATATAGTCCCATTGGCACATGCATGAATGTATAGTCCCATAGGCACATGCATGTATGTATAGTCCCATTGGCACATGCATGTTTGTATAATCCTATTGGCACATGCATGTATGTATAATCCCATTGGCACATGGATGTATGTATAATCCCATTGGCACATGACTGTATGTATAATCCCATTGGCACATGAATGTATGTATAATCCCATTGGCACATGACTGTATGCATAATCCAATTGGCACATTGATGTATGTATAATCCATTTGGCACATGCATGTATGTATAATCCCATTGGCACATGGATGTAAGTATAATCCCATTGGCACATGGATGTATGTATAATCCCTTTGGCACATGCATGTATGTATAATCCCATTGGCACATGGATGTATGTATAATCCCATTGGCACATGGATGTATGTATAATCCATTTGGCACATGCATGTATGTATAATCCCATTGGCACATGGATGTATGTATAATCCCATTGGCACATTGATGTATGTGTAATCCATTTGGCACATGCATGTATGTATAATCCCATTGGTACATGCATTTATATATAATCCCATTGGCACATAGATCTCTTTATAATACCATTGGCACATGAATGTATGTATAATCCCATTGGTACATCCATGTATGTATAGTCCCATTGGCACATGCATGTATGTATAGTCCCATTGGCACATGCATGTATGTATAATCCCATTGGCACATGCATGTATCTCTTTATAATACCATTGGCACATGAATGTATGTATAATCCCATTGGTACATCCATGTATGTATAGTCCCATTGGCACATGCATGTATGTATAGTCCCATTGGCACATGCATGTATGTATAATCCCATTGGCACATGCATGTATGTATAATCCCATTGGCAAATGCATGTATGTATAGTCCCATTGGCACATGCATGTATCTTTAATCCCATTGGCACATAGATCTTTTTATAATCCCATTGGCACATGCATGTATTTATAATCCCATTGGCACATGCATGTATGTTTAATCCCATTGGCACATGCATGTATGTTTAATCCCATTGACACATAGATCTTTTTATAATCCCATTGGTGCATATATGTATTTATAATCTCATTGGCACACAGATGTATGTATAATCCTATTGGCACATGCATGTATGTATAATCCCATTGGCACATGGATGTATGTATAATCCCATTGACACATGACTGTATGTATAATCCCATTGGCACATGCATGTATGTTTAATACCATTGGCACATGCATGTATGTTTAATCCCATTGACACATAGATCTTTTTATAATCCCATTGGTGCATATATGTATTTATAATCTCATTGTCACATGGATGTATGTATAAACATATTGGCACATGAATGTATGTTTAATCCCATTGGCACATAGATCTTTTTATAATCCCATTGGCACATGCATGTATGTTTAATCCCATTGACACATAGATATTTTTATAATCCCATTGGTTCATATATGTATTTATAATCTCATTGGCACATGGATGCATGTATAATCCTATTGGCACATGCATGTATGTATACTCCCATTGGTACATGGATGTATGTATAATCCCATTGGCACATGACTGTATGTATAATCCCATTGGCACATGAATTTATGTATAATCCCATTGGCACATGACTGTATGTATAATCCCATTGGCACATGCATGTATGTATAATCCAATTAGTTAATGCATTTATACTCCTATTGGTACATGCATTTATATATAATCCCATTGGCACATAGATCTCTTTATAATACCATTGGCACATGAATGTATGTATAATCCCATTGGTACATCCATGTATGTATAGTCCCATTGGCACATGCATGTATGTATAGTCCCATTGGCACATGCATGTATGTATAATCCCATTGGCACATGCATGTATGTATAATCCCATTGGTACATGCATGCATGTATAATCCCATTGGCACATGCATGTATGTATAGTCCCATTGGCACATGCATGTATGTTTAATCCCATTGGCACATGCATGTATGTATAGTCCCATTGGCACCTGCATGTATGTTTAATCCCATTGGCACATGCATGTATGTATAATCCCATTGGTACATGCATGCATGTATAATCCCATTGGCACATGCATGTATGTATAGTCCCATTGGCACATGCATGTATGTTTAATCCCATTGGCACATGCATGTATGTATAGTCCCATTGGCACCTGCATGTATGTTTAATCCCATTGGCACATGCATGTATGTTTAGTCCCATTGGCACATGCATGTATGTTTAATCCCATTGGCACATAGATCTTTTTATAATCCCATTGGCACATTCATGTATTTATAATCCCATTGGCACATGCATGTATGTTTAATCCCATTGGCACATTCATGTATTTATAATCCCATTGGCACATGCATGTATGTTTAATCCCATTGGCACATGCATGTATGTTTAATCCCATTGGCACATGCATGTATGTTTAATCCCATTGGCACATGCATGTATGTTTAATCCCATTGACACATAGATATTTTTATAATCCCATTGCTGTATATATGTATTTATAATCCCATTGGCACATGCATGTATGTATAAACCTATTGGCATATGCATGTATGTATAATCCCATTGGCACATGACTGTATGTATAATCCCAACGAGAAGGAAAATTGATATATAGGATACCAAAATTCCCAAAGTATGCACTTGCAGCACTCTGGGCCCGCAACTAAAGGACAGGAATCCCCAACAGGGTTTTAAAATATAACCTTTATTATTAAAATTTAAAAAAACAAATTGTTGGTTTATTGCACAAACAATTAAAATACTCTCCGGTACCAAGACCAGTGTGATAGTAAGTTTATTTAGATCACAAAGTATTATGATTAGGCCGGTATCAATTCACAATTGTGGGTGATCTAAAGTATAACAAATAACGTTCGCTAGTTTCTGTTACAAAATAACTAAAGACAAAAAACGAATGTCAAAAGTCCATTCAGGGTAAATCTTAATCAAAATTAATACGTGTTGGAATAATGAGCTTAACCAGTTAGATATAATTTAAAAATAGGGTGTATTGCTTACACTAGATATAAGGGGTAGGTCACTTATGTTGTAATGTCTAGTTTCATACGCTCACCGGGTTTATGATTATCACAGCAGGACCAGGTTATGTGGGAATTGCTAGATAAATGCAACCCCACAATAATCCTATACTTGTTCTAGTCACCGAATATCAATTAGTCAGTATTCCTGACACTAGTGTATCAATTGTACATGAGATCTAATCGTATAGTGAATGAGCTTGAAATCTATCTAGTGCGGTGTAAAGTAAACCTCAATCTAGGTTTCAACTAGCTCCAGAGTTGCTAAATCTGCCTGTGTGATTACCGTAATCAATTCCAACTGACAGTGAAGATCCCGTTATTAGTTTAGCAACTGCTGCTGTATCAATCACGATAGAAATCTGTAGCATATGCTAGATTAGATTCTGTGATAAGCAGTTGTAAATATCAACTTTCATGTATTGTTGGTTAGTTGTTACTAATGCCTGATATTAGCTTAATTCAAAAATTGTGTAAATGGTTAGGCTGAATCTGGCTTGATCCAGGTTGTGAGTTATATTAATATTGCATGTTAACTGTCGAGTTTTCGAAATCCTCAATGAATCAACAAGGCAGGTTGTTGGTGATTATTGTTAACCTTATACTCTTTACAGGAGGCTCTATTAGCGGTACGGCTAAGTCTGGCACAACCCAGGCTATGTATTAAGTTAATATAATAGATTCAGTGACCCACAGTGGATCTACACAGTTGGTGCTGCGATTCACCAGCTGTACAACATTCATTCAGTTAATGTTATATATTACACTGTCAAAGTTGATAATCATCAGTATCTCAATATAGCATGTTGCTTGTGATTATCTTCTAGATCCACTATTGTCAAAAGTTCTATTAGCGGTACGGTTAAGTCTGGCACAACCCTGGCTATATATAGTATAAGTATGATAGATTAAGTAACCTGCAATGGATCAACTCAGTTAGTACTACGACTCGCAAGCAGTTCCACAATCATTCAGTTAAAGTTGTGTTTTCAAAATCGAGGTTAGTAATCCTCAATAAATCTACACAGCAAATTATTGTTGTAATTATCTGATATCCACTATATTCAAAGGTTGTATAAGCGGTTCGGCTAAGTCTGGCACAACCCAGGCTATATATTCTGGTAATATTACAAATTAAGCCCTCAGTGGATCAACAAAATAGCTGCTGCGAGACACAACCATTTCAGCAGTCATTCAGTATTCAGTGAATTCATCAGACACACATTATTACAGAAGTAATCTCAACCGTTAAGCTCAAATAGGTATAAATAAAACTTACCAGGATAGGCTCAATGACCTAAATATGTATAGCTTAGAGGAGAGAAGGGAAAGAGGTGATATGATAGCAACTTTCAAGTACATTAAAGGGTTTAGTAAAACTGAGGCTGTGGGTATTTTACATAAAATGGAAAATTCAAGAACAAGGGGTCATGAGCTCAAGCTAAAGGGTAGTAGATTCAGGAGTAATTTGAGGAAGCACTTCTTTACAGAAAGAGTGATTGATTTATGGAATAAACTTCCTCAAGAGGTAGTAGCAACAAACACTGTGGGGGACTTTAAAAATGCATGGGACAAGCATAGGGCTATCCTACGAACTAGATAAGTTTATACTGTCAGGTAAGGTGGGGCAGACTTGCTGGGCCTATGGCTCTTATCTGCCGTCAATATCTATGTTTCTATGTTTCTATAACCACAACTGTTATATATTGTTAAAAGTTAGATGCTAAGATGGCAACTAATATAATTATTATGATCGTCTTTTAGTGAAGGCAGTTGCCATACAACTAAACGGACCCAGATAACAGAATAGTCATGCTCAATATAAAGTGTAACCTTAGCGGCACATAGATACTTGGTACTGGACAGTTAAAAGGACACAAAAGATAGAGTGTGAATTAAATCTACACTCTCCACTGATGCGTTTCGCCCGATAGGGCTTTATCAAAGACAGCGAGCCGCCGAGTTTTTGGGGATTTAAATCCTGCAGAAACGGAAGTCCCGCCCTCGCTCCAATCGGATTGGATTTGGATCATGTGTATACTCATAGATAGACAGTTCTATGAGCAAATGATTTGATCGAGTTCTCGTATCTGGAATATCTACTGGGTATAGGGGTAAATATCATGTAGTACCCTATAATAAACCCCAATGGACATACCCCTACTCTAACCCACCCAATCCCCCCTTAAAAAAACCTAACACTAACCCCCTGAAGATCTCTCTAACTTGAGCCGTCTTCACCCAGCCGAGCCGAATTTTTCATCCAATCCGGGAGATGTGGTCCTCCATCCGGTAGAAGTCTTCATCCAAGCAGCAAAGAAGAGGTCCTCCATCCGGGCGATGTCTTCCTCCAAGCGGCATCTTCTATCTTCTTTCTTCCGGCTCCATCTTCAGACCACCGACGCGGAACATCCATCTTCCCCGACGGACTAACGACGAATGACGGTTCCTTTAAGGGACGTCATCCAAGATGGCGTCCCTCAAATTCCGATTGGCTGATAGGATTCTATCAGCCAATCAGAATTAAGGTAGGAAAAATCTGATTGGCTGATTCAATCAGCTAATCAGATTGAAGTTCAATCCGATTGGCTGATCCAATCAGCCAATTGAATTGATCTCGCATTCTATTGGCTCAATAGATCAGCCAATAGAATGCAAGCTCAATCCGATTGGCTGATTGGATGATTTTTCTTACCTGATAGAATCCTATCAGCCAATCGGAATTCGAGGGACGCCATCTTGGATGACGTCCCTTAAAGGAACCGTCATTCGTCGTTAGTCCATCGGGGAAGGTGGATGTTCCGCGTCGGCGGTCTGAAGATGGAGCCGGAAGAAAGAAGATAGAAGATGCCACTTGGAGGAAGACATCGCCTGGATGGAGGACCTCTTCTTTGCCGCTTGGATGAAGATTTCTACCGGATGGAGGACCACATCTCCCGGATTGGATGAAGAATTCGGCTCGGCTGGGTGAAGACGGCTCAAGGTAGGGAGATCTTCAGGGGGTTAGTGTTAGGTTTTTTAAGGGGGGATTGGGTGGGTTAGAGTAGGGGTATGTGGGTGGTGGGTTTTAATGTAGGGGGGGAGGTTGTATTTTATTTTTCAGGTAAAAGAGCTGATTACTTTGGGGCAATGCCCCCCAAAAAGCCCTTTTAAGGGCTGGTAAAAGAGCTGATTACTTTGTCATTTAGAATAGGGTAGGGCATTTTTTTATTTTGGGGGGCTTTTTTATTTTATTAGGGGGCTTAGATTAGGTATAATTAGTTTAAACTTCTTGTAATTCTTTTTTATTTTCTGTAATTTAGTGGGGGGTTTTTGTACTATAGTTCAGTTTATTTTATTTAATTTAATTTTAGGTAATTTATTTAATTTATTTAATGATAGTGTAGTGTTAGGTTTAATTGTAACTTAGGTTAGGATTTATTTTACCGGTAATTTTGTAATTATTTTAGCTAGGTAGCAATTAAATAGTTATTAACTATTTAATAGCTATTGTACCTGGTTAAAATAAATACAAAGTTGCCTGTAAAATAAATATAAACCCTAAAATAGCTACAATGTAATTATTAATTATATTGTAGCTATCTAAGGGTTTATTTTACAGGTAAGTATTTAGTTTTAAATAGGAATAATTTAGTTAATACGAGTACGTTTTATTTAGATTTATTAAAATAATATTAAAGTTAGGGGGGTGTTAGTGTTAGACTTAGGTTTAGGGGTTAATAAGTTTAATATAGGTGGTGGCGTGGTCCGGGAGCAGCGGTTTAGGGGTTAAACATTTAATTTAGTTGCGGCGTGGTCCGGGAGCGGCGGTTTAGGGGTTAATGAGTTTAATGTAGGTTGCGGCGGTGTAGTGGGGGGCAGGATAGGGGTTAATAACTTTAATATAGGTGGCGGTGGGCTCCGGGTGCGGTGGTTTAGGGGTTAAAAAATTTATTTAGTTGTGGCGGGGTCCGGGATCCGCAGGATAGGGGTTAATAAGTTTATGTAGGTGGCGGCGATATAGGGGGCGGCAGATTAGGGGTTAATATGTATAATGTAGGTGGCGGCGGGGTCCGGGAGTGGCTGTTTAGGGGGTAATAAATTTATTTAGTTGCAGCGGTGTAGGGGGGACAGATTAGGGGTGTTTAGACTCGGGGTACATGTTAGGGTGTTAGGTGCAGACGTTTCCCATAGGAATCAATGGGATATCTGTGCTGCAGCGAACATGAACTTTCGCTATGGTTAGACTCCCATTGATTCCTATGGGATCCGCCGCCTCCAGGGCGGCGGATTGAAAACCAGGTACGCTGGCCCGGAATAGTAGCGAGCGTACCTGGTAGTAGTTTGATAACTACCAAAAGTAGTCAGATTGTGCCGAACTTGCATTCGGAATATCTGTAGTGACGTCAGAATCGATCTGTGTCGGACTGAGTCCGGCGGATTGAAGCTTACGTCACTATATTCTACATTTGCCGGGCAGTAGGGGTTGATAACTATGGTGAATCAGCCTCGCCACAAATACACTGCGGAATTCCAGCGTATTTGCGGTTGGCGGCTTGATAACTAGAGGCCACTGTCTTTTCCTGGTATCCATCCCTTTAAATTCTTCTGCGGCAGCTTTCTCCTTGGCCACTAGAGGTCTAATTCAATTTGTGATTCCTGGATGCTTGCACCTGATCTGCACAAAGACACAACAGCTTGCACCTGTCTTGCTGCCCTCATATTAATTGACTGACACTTCCCCTATTCATGTGCTCTGGCATTAAGGATTTACCTAGATCTGTATATTAGTTATGTGTGAGTGTGTGTCTCTGTAGAGCTAGGTATTAGTTATGTGTGAGTGTGTGTGTGTGTGTGTTTCTGTAGATCTAGGTATTAGTTATGTGTGAGTGTGTGTCTCTGTAGAGCTAGGTATTAATTATGTGTGAGTGTGTGTGTGTCTGTAGAACTAGATATTAGTTATGTGTGAGTGTGTGTGTGTGTGTGTCTGTAGATCTAGATATTAGTTATGTGTATGTGTGTCTGTAGATCTAGGTATTAGTTATGTGTGAGTGTGTGTCTCTGTACAGCTAGGTATTAGTTATGTGTGAGTGTGTGTGTCTCTGTAGAACTAGATATTAGTTATGTGTGAGTGTGTGTGTCTCTGTAGAACTAGATATTAGTTATGTGTGAGTGTGTGTGTGTGTGTGTCTGTAGATCTAGATATTAGTTATGTGTATGTGTGTCTGTAGATCTAGATATTAGTTATGTGTGAGTGTGTGTGTGTGTGTCTGTAGATCTAGATATTAGTTATGTGTATATGTGTCTCTGTAGAGCTAGGTATTAGTTATGTGTGAGTGTGTGTGTGTGTCTGTAGATCTAGATATTAGTTATGTGTATGTGTGTCTGTAGATCTAGATATTAGTTATGTGTGAGTGTGTGTGTGTATGTCTGTAGATCTAGATATTAGTTATGTGTATGTATGTCTCTGTAGATCTAGGTATTAGTTATGTGTGAGTGTGTGTGTGTGTGTGTCTGTAGATCTAGATGTTAGTTATGTGTATGTGTGTCTGTAGATCTAGATATTAGTTATGATGTGAGTGTATGTTTTTGTCTTTGTGAATATTTAGATATTAGTTATGTGTGAGTGTGTGTCTCTGTGTAGATTTGGATATCAGGTATGTGTGTTTGTGCCTTTGTGTGGATCTAGATATCAGTTATGTATGAGTGTGTGTGTTTGTGTCTTTGTGTAGATCTATATATTAGTTATGTGTGTGTTTGTGTCTTTGTGTAGATCTAAATATCTGTTATGTGTGAGTGTGTGTTTGTGTCTTTGTGTAGATCTAAATATCTGTTATGTGTGAGTGTGTGTTTGTGCCTTTGTGTGGATCTAGATATCAGTTATGTATGAGTGTGTGTGTTTGTGTCTTTGTGTAGATCTATATATTAGTTATGTGTGTGTTTGTGTCTTTGTGTAGATCTAAATATCCGTTATGTGTGAGTGTGTGTTTGTGTCTTTGTGTAGATCTAAATATCTGTTATGTGTGAGTGTGTGTGTGTGCCTTTGTGTAGATCTAGATACCAGTTATATGTGAGTGTTTGTGTGGTTGTGTCTTTATGCAGATCTAGATATTAGTTATGTGTGAATGTGTGTGTTTGTGTCTTTGTGTAGATCTAGATACCAGTTATATGTGAGTGTTTGTGTCTGTGCAGATCTAGATATTAGTTATGTGTGAATGTGTGTGTTTGTGTACCTGTGTGGATGTAGATATTAGTTATGTGTTAGAATGTGTTGTTTGTGTCTCTGGGGGATATCTATCAAAGCGTCAACTATGTTGCATTCACCGGCATCAATACGCTCGCCTAACATCGCGGCCGCGTATATCTCAATACGCTCTCCTTATTTATGAAAAAAGCCTGCAAAAAGACGCGCACCAAGTACGGGGCGATGAGCATCGGACTGTTGTTAACTAGCAGTCATCGATCTCGCATCTACTTGGCTTTTTCCCAACTTTATTTATACCCTGTCACTAAATGCCGCCACTATACTAAAACATTTAACCTCTATCCCGCCGCTCCCCGACATCGCAGCAACCTAAATAAAGTTATTAACCCCTATCCCGCCGCTCCCCACCACTGCCGCCACTAAATAAACGTATTAACCCCTAAACCTCTGGCCTCCTACATCACTACCACTAACTAAACCTATAAACCCCTAAACTGTCAGCCCCCCACATCACCAAAAACTAAATTAAGCTATTAACCCCTAAACCTAACAACCCCATAACTTTAAATTTAAATTACAACATCCCTATCTTAATATAAATTAAATCTTACCTGTAGAATTAAAATAAACTATTTAAAACTATTAATTAACCTTCCTTAACTATTATACTACAATTAAATTAAAATACCAATTAAATAAACTAAATTACATATAAAAGAAACCTAACCCTACTCAAATTATTTAAATATACAAAATAACCATTATTAAAAGTACTAAATTACAGAAAAAAACAAACACTAAGGTACAAAAAACAACAACTCTAAATTACGAAAAATAAAAAAACAAATGATCAAAAATAAAAAAGAATTACACCTAATCTAATAGCCCTATCAAAATAAAAAGCCCCCCCTAAAATAAAATAAAAACTAGCCTGCAATAAACTACCAATGGACCTTAAAAGGGCCTTTGTGCCCCAAAGATAACAGCTCTTTTACATTGCAAAAAAAATACAAAGACCCCCCAACAGTTAAACTCACCACCCAACCAACCAACCCCCCCAAATAAAAAACCTATCTAAAATAACTTAAGCTTCCCATTGCCCTGAAAAGCGCATTTGTATAGGCATTGCCCTTAAAAAGCCATTTAGCTCTTTTACATGCCTAGAACCTTAGTATAAAAATAAAACACACCAAAAAAAAACTTAAAAAAAAACCTAACACTAACCTCTGATGATCCACTTACAGTTCTTGAAGTCCCGCTTGAAGGATCCATCCAGCTGGAGAAGTACTCATCTAGGCGGCAAGGATTCTTCATCCGGACGGCCTCTTCGATCTTCATCCAACCGGAGAAGTCCTCATCCAGGCGGCAAGAAGTCTTCATCCGGGCGGCCTCTTCCATCTTCATTCAGCCAGAGAAGTCTTCATCCAGGCAGAAAGAAGTCTTCATTCGGGCGGCCTCTTCCATCGTGAGCCAGCCGGAGAAGTCTTCATCCAGATGGCATATCCTATCTTTATTCATCCGGCGCTGAGCGGGTCCATCCTGAAGACATCCGGCGTGGAGCATCCTCTTTATATGGTCGCTGCCGTAAACTGGAACTTCAATCCAAGATGGCGTCCCTTGCATTCATATTGGCTGAAAGATTTAAATCAGCCAATAGGATTAGAGCTGCTAAAATCCTATTGGCTGTTACAATCAGCCAATAGGATAGAGTTCTCATCTTATTGGCTGTTCCAATCAGTCAATAGAATGAGAGCTCAAATCCTATTGGCTGATTGGAACAGCCAATAAGATTTTAGCAGCTCTAATTCCTATTGGCTGATTGAAATCTTTCAGCCAATAGGAATGCTTGAAGTTCCAGTTTACAGCGGCGAACGTATGAAGTGGATGCTCAACGCCGGATGTCTTCAGGATGGACCCGCTCTGTGCCGGATGGTGAAGATAGAAGATGCCGTTTGGATGAAGACTTCTTGCTGCCTGGATGAGGACTTCTCTGGCTGGATGGATCCTTCAACTTAGGGACTTAGGGTTAGACTGTAAGTGGATCATGGGGGGTTAGTGTTAGGTTTTTTAAGTTTTTTTTTGGGTGGGTTTTATTTTTAGATTAGGGTCTGGCGGCATGTAAAAGAGCTAAATGCCCTTTTAAGGGCAATGCCCGTACAAATGTCCTTTTCAGGGCAATGGGGAGCTTAAGTTATTTTAGTTAGGTTTTTATTTGGGGGGGGGTGGTTGGTTGGTTGGGTGGTGGGTTTAACTGTTGGGGGGGGTTGTGTTTTTTTGCAATGTAAAAGAGCTGTTATCTTTGGGGCAATGCCCCACAAAAGGCCCTTTTAAGGGCCATTGGTAGTTTATTGTAGGCTAGGGTTGTTTTTTTTTTTTTTTTTGGGGGGGGGGTTATTTTGATAGGGCTATTAGATTAGGTTTAATTCTTTTTTATTTTTGATAATTTGTTTTTTATTTTTTTCGTAATTTAGTTTTCTTTGTGTAATTTGGTTCTTTTAATAATGCTTAATTTTATATTTAAATAATTTGAGTAGGGTTAGGTTTCTTTAATATGTAATTTAGTTCATTTAATTGGTATTTTAATTTAATTGTAGTATAATAGTTAGGGTAGCTTAATTCATAGTTTAAAATAGTTTATTTTAATTCTACAGGTAAGTTTTAATTTATATTAAGATGTTGTAGGGATGTTGTAATTTTAATTAAAAGTTAGGGAGTTGTTAGGTTTAGGGGTTAATAGGTTTAGTTAGTGGTTGTGATGTGGGAGGCCAGAAGTTTAGGGGTTAATACATTGTATTTAGGTTGCAGCGATGTCGGCGCAGCAGATAAGGGGTGTTTAGACTCAGGGTTTATGTTAGGGTGTTAGGTGTAAACGTTACTTGTTTTCTACCATAGAAATCAATGGGTTATATTTCTTTGTCTTGCAGCATTGAATATAAGCTTTCGCTGCTTTCAGACTCCCATTCATTTCTATGGCATCTGCGGCCTCCAGGGTGGTGGATTGAAAACCAGGTACGCTGGGTCAGAAAAGATGCGAGCGTACCTGTTAAAAGTTTTATAACTGGGAAGAAGAGTCAGATAGAGCCGAATGTGTAACCAAAATGTGATGGGTTAAGAGCCCATCCTAGAATACACTATTAGCACTCATGGTAGGCATATATGGAATCTAATATTTAAGTTGAAAGAGAACAATTAATGGTTAGAGAGATCTCACTAGAGTCTATAAAACATAACTTTTAATGTATACACATAAAAACAGAGTTAAAATATAGGGATGTGCAAATTCGCTATCCATGTAAAGACGCACTAAACTTTGGTATATATTTCAACTACCAAACCATATATACAAGTCATAAAATAATAAGATCCTGTTTTCCTTAGGTGGCTTAATCTATGATAGATTTATAAATGGTTTTTACATGGATAGTGAATAGCTGACTTGCCATCTATTGTGTTTGATCAGGGGAAAATTTGATAATAATCACAATTTATTGGTCAACAATTTGGCAACTATCTACAAATTCCGTTGATGAATTATATACAAGTCCCAATGGGTAATAACCAATGGGATTTAACACTCCCGAATATTCCAAGTACATACCTAACAGGTAGATTATAAAATACCTGAGTACGCACCAAACACACTGACTTTGAAATATGTTACCACATTTTATAATCAGCTCTGGATTAACAAGGTGTTAACGCTGTTATAAGTATTAAGTGTCATCCTACCACTTTAGGAATACAAGTAAAAAACGATATAAGTTTAAGATTGGTATAAGGTTATATCAGCAATAATATATACAATACCATACTGAAATGGAAAACATTATGCTGATTTCCTGTATCTAAACTCTTGTGATACTAGATACCACAATACCACCCTAATCTCATACCAGCATTTTATTATTTGTACCTGAGGGGTACTACTTAGGTTCTAGCGGTGGAGAGGCAAAGATTTGCCACACGATTTGAGTGTTTAATATCCGCTTAGAACGCAGAGTATAGAATACCCAGGTATAGTGACAATAAGCATAAACTTGGTTAGTGCTACTTACTTCCACAATTATGGTATAATTGCGTACCTTATTACCCTACTATGAGTTTTTTGTTTTTAATTTGCACATCCCTATATTTTAACTATGTATACATTAAAAGTTATGTTTTATAGATTCTAGTGAGATCTCTCTAACCATTAATTGTTCTCTTTCACCTTAAATATTAGATACCACATATGCCTACCGTGAGTGCTAATAGTTTATTCTAGGATGGGCTCTCAACCCCAAGGGGGTAGGCATCCCACAATCTTTCAGGTAGTGCCACTGAACCTTTCTTTTGTTAGAGCCGAATGTGTATCTGGAACATTTGTAATGACGTAAGCATCGATCTGCGTCGAATTAAGACCGCCGCTCCATATCCCTGTCCGCCTGCTCTGATGAAGCGGACAGGAATCGCTGCAATTCAACCCGATCGAGTACGATCGAGTTGATTTACACCCCCCTGCTGGTGGACGATTGGCTGCAAGTCTGCAGGGGGCAGCGTTGCACCAGCAGCTCTTGTGAGCTGCTGGTGTAATGCTGAATACGGAGAGCGTATTGCTCTCCGCATTCAGCGATGTCTGTCGAACCTGATTCGCACTGTCAGATCAGGTCCGACAGACATTTGTTAAATAGACCTCTTTGTGTAGATCTAGATATTAGTTATGTGTGAGTGTGTGTGTGTGTCTTTGTGTAGATCTAGATATGAGTTATGTGTGAGTGTGTGTTTGTGTCTTTGTGTAGATCTAGACATTTGTTATGTGTGAATGTGTATTTGTGTCTTTGTGTAGATCTAGATATTAGTTATGTGTGAGTGTGTGTTTGTGTCTTTGTGTAGATCTAGATATGAGTTATGTGTGAGTGTGTGTTTGTGTCTTTGTGTAGATCTAGATATTAGTTATGTGTGAGTGTGTGTTTGTGTCTTTGTGTAGATCTAGATATTAGTTATGTGTGAGTGTGTGTGTGTTTGTGTCTTTGTGTAGATCTAGATATTAGTTATGTGTTAGTGTGTGTTTGTGTCTTTGTGTAGATCTAGATATTAGTTATGTGTGAGTGTGTGTTTGTGTCTTTGTGTAGATCTAGACATTAGATATGTATGTGTGTGTTTGTGTCTTTGTGTAGATCTAGATATTAGTTATGTGTGAGTGTGTGTTTGTGTCTTTGTGTAGATCTAGATATTAGTTATGTGTGAGTGTGTATTTGTGTCTTTGTGTAGATCTAGATATTAGTTATGTGTGAGTGTGTGTTTGTGTTTTTGTGTAGATCTAGATATTAGTTATGTGTGAATGTGTATTTGTGTCTTTGTGTAGATCTAGATATTAGTTATGTGTGAGTGTGTGTTTGTGTCTTTGTGTAGATCTAGATATGAGTTATGTGTGAGTGTGTGTTTGTGTTTTTGTGTAGATCTAGATATTAGTTATGTGTGAGTGTGTGTTTGTGTCTTTGTGTAGATCTAGATATTAGTTATGTGTGAGTGTGTGTGTGTTTGTGTCTTTGTGTAAATCTAGATATTAGTTATGTGTGAGTGTGTGTTTGTGTCTTTGTGTAGATCTAGATATTAGTTATGTGTGAGTGTGTGTTTGTGTCTTTGTGTAGATCTAGACATTAGTTATGTGTGAGTGTGTGTTTGTGTCTTTGTGTAGATCTAGACATTAGTTATGTGTGAGTGTGTGTTTGTGTCTTTGTGTAGATCTAGACATTAGTTATGTGTGAGTGTGTGTTTGTGTCTTTGTGTAGATCTAGACATTAGTTATGTGTGAGTGTGTGTGTCTTTGTGTAGATCTAGATATTAGTTATGTGTGAGTGTGTGTTTGTGTCTTTGTGTAGATCTAGACATTAGTTATGTGTGAGTGTGTGTTTGTGTCTTTGTGTAGATCTAGATATTAGTTATGTGTGAGTGTGTGTTTGTGTCTTTGTGTAGATCTAGATATTAGTTATGTGTGAGCGTGTGTTTGTGTCTTTGTGTAGATCTAGACATTAGTTATGTGTGAGTGTGTGTTTGTGTCTTTGTGTAGATCTAGACATTAGTTATGTGTGAGTGTGTGTTTGTGTCTTTGTGTAGATCTAGACATTAGTTATGTGTGAGTGTGTATTTGTGTCTTTGTGTAGATCTAGATATTAGTTATGTGTGAGTGTGTGTTTGTGTCTTTGTGTAGATCTAGATATGAGTTATTTGTGAGTGTTTGTTTGTGTCTTTGTGTAGATCTAGATATTAGTTATGTGTGAGTGTGTGTTTGTGTCTTTGTGTAGATCTAGATATGAGTTATGTGTGAGTGTGTGTTTGTGTCTTTGTGTAGATCTAGATATTAGTTATGTGTGAGTGTGAGTGATTGTGTCTTTGTGTAGATCTAGATATTAGTTATGTGTGAGTGTGTGTGTGTGTTTGTGTCTTTGTGTAGATCTAGATATTAGTTATGTGTTAGTGTGTGTTTGTGTCTTTGTGTAGATCTAGATATTAGTTATGTGTGAGTGTGTGTTTGTGTCTTTGTGTAGATCTAGACATTAGTTATGTATGTGTGTGTTTGTGTCTTTGTGTAGATCTAGATATTAGTTATGTGTGAGTGTGTGCTTGTGTCTTTGTGTAGATCTAGACATTAGTTATGTGTGAGTGTGTGTTTGTGTCTTTGTGTAGATCTAGACATTAGTTATGTGTGAGTGTGTGTTTGTGTCTTTGTGTAGATATAGACATTAGTTATGTGTGAGTGTGTGTTTGTGTCTTTGTGTAGATCTAGACATTAGTTATGTGTGAATGTGTATTTGTGTCTTTGTGTAGATCTAGATATTAGTTATGTGTGAGTGTGTGTTTGTGTCTTTGTGTGTAGATCTAGATATGAGTTATGTGTGAGTGTGTGTTTGTGTCTTTGTGTAGATCTAGATATTAGTTATGTGTGAGTGTGTGTTTGTGTCTTTGTGTAGATCTAGATATGAGTTATGTGTGAGTGTGTGTTTGTGTCTTTGTGTAGATCTAGATATTAGTTATGTGTGAGTGTGTGTTTGTGTCTTTGTGTAGATCTAGATATTAGTTATGTGTGAGTGTGTGTGTTTGTGTCTTTGTGTAGTTCTAGATATTAGTTATGTGTGAGTGTGTGTTTGTGTCTTTGTGTAGATCTAGATATTAGTTATGTGTGAGTGTGTATTTGTGTCTTTGTGTAGATCTAGATATTAGTTATGTGTGAGTGTGTATTTGTGTCTTTGTGTAGATCTAGATATTAGTTATGTGTGAGTGTGTGTTTGTGTCTTTGTGTAGATCTAGATATGAGTTATGTGTGAGTGTGTGTTTTTGTGTAGATCTAGATATTAGTTATGTGTGAGTGTGTGTTTGTGTCTTTGTGTAGATCTAGATATTAGTTATGTGTGAGTGTGTGTGTGTTTGTGTCTTTGTGTAGATCTAGATATTAGTTATGTGTTAGTGTGTGTTTGTGTCTTTGTGTAGATCTAGATATTAGTTATGTGTGAGTGTGTGTTTGTGTCTTTGTGTAGATCTAGATATTAGTTATGTATGTGTGTGCTTGTGTCTTTGTGTAGATCTAGATATTAGTTATGTGTGAGTGTGTGTTTGTGTCTTTGTGTAGATCTAGATATTAGTTATGTGTGAGTGTGTGTTTGTGTCTTTGTGTAGATCTAGATATTAGTTATGTGTGAGTGTGTGTTTGTGTCTTTGTGTAGATCTAGATATTAGTTATGTGTGAGTGTGTGTTTGTGTCTTTTGTAGATCTAGATATTAGTTATGTGTGAGTGTGTGTCTGTGTCGTTGTGTAGATCTAGATATTAGTTATCTGTGAGTGTGTGCTTGTGTCTTTGTGTAGATCTAGACATTAGTTATGTGTGAGTGTGTGTTTGTTTTTTTGTGTAGATCTAGATATTAGTTATGTGTGAGTGTGTGTTTGTGTCTTTGTGTAGATCTAGATATTAGTTATGAGTGAGTGTGTGTTTGTGTCTCTGTGTAGCTCTAGATATTAGTTATGTGTGAGTGTGTGTTTGTGTCTTTGTGTAGATCTAGATATTAGTTATGTGTGAGTGTGTGTTTGTGTCTTTGTGTAGATCTAGATATTAGTTATGTGTGAGTGTGTGTTTGTATCTTTGTGTAGATCTAGATATTAGTTATGTGTGAGTGTGTGTTTGTGTCTTTGTGTAGATCTAGATATTAGTTATGTGTGAGTGTGTGTTTGTGTCTTTGTGTAGATCTAGATATTAGTTATGTGTGAGTGTGTGTTTGTGACTTTGTGTAGATCTAGATATTAGTTATGTGTGAGTGTGTATTTGTGTCTTTGTGTAGATCTAGATATTAGTTATGTGTGAGTGTGTATTTGTGTCTTTGTGTAGATCTAGATATTAGTTATGTGTGAGTGTGTATTTGTGTCTTTGTGTAGATCTAGATATTAGTTATGTGTGAGTGTGTGTTTGTGTCTTTGTGTAGATCTAGACATTAGTTATGTGTGAGTGTGTGTGTATCTTTGTGTACATCTAGATATTAGTTATGTGTGAGTGTGTGTGTGTCTTTGTGTAGATCTAGATATTAGTTATGTGTGAGTGTGTGTGTGTGTGTCTTTGTGTAGATCTAGATATTAGTTATGTGTGAGTGTGTATTTGTGTCTTTGTGTAGATCTAGACATTAGTTATGTGTGAGTGTGTGTGTGTCTTTGTGTACATCTAGATATTAGTTATGTGTGAGTGTGTGTGTGTCTTTGTGTAGATCTAGATATTAGTTATGTGTGAGTGTGTGTGTGTCTTTGTGTAGATCTAGATATTAGTTATGTGTGAGTTTGTGCTTGTGTCTCTGTGTAGATCTAGATATTAGTTATGTGTGAGAGTGTGTTTGTGTCTTTGTGTAGATCTAGATATTAGTTATGTGTGAGAGTGTGTGTGTGTGTGTCTTTGTGTAGATCTAGATATTAGTTATGTGTGAGTGTGTGTTTGTGTGTGTCTTTGTGTAGATCTAGATATTAGTTATGTGTGAGTGTGTGTTTGTGTCTTTGTGTAGATCTAGATATTAGTTATGTGTGAGAGTGTGTGTGTGTCTTTGTGTAGATCTAGATATTAGTTATGTGTGAGTGTGTGTTTGTGTCTTTGTGTAGATCTAGACATTAGTTATGTGTGAGTGTGTGTTTGTGTCTTTGTGTAGATCTAGATATTAGTTATGTGTGAGTGTGTGTGTGTCTTTGTGTAGATCTAGACATTAGTTATGTGTGAGTGTGTGTGTCTTTGTGTAGATCTAGATATTAGTTATGTGTGAGTGTGTGTTTGTGTCTTTGTGTAGATCTAGACATTAGTTATGTGTGAGTGTGTGTTTGTGTCTTTGTGTAGATCTAGATATTAGTTATGTGTGAGTGTGTGTTTGTGTCTTTGTGTAGATCTAGATATTAGTTATGTGTGAGCGTGTGTTTGTGTCTTTGTGTAGATCTAGACATTAGTTATGTGTGAGAGTGTGTTTGTGTCTTTGTGTAGATCTAGACATTAGTTATGTGTGAGTGTGTGTTTGTGTCTTTGTGTAGATCTAGACATTAGTTATGTGTGAGTGTGTATTTGTGTCTTTGTGTAGATCTAGATATTAGTTATGTGTGAGTGTGTGTTTGTGTCTTTGTGTAGATCTAGATATGAGTTATGTGTGAGTGTGTGTTTGTGTCTTTGTGTAGATCTAGATATTAGTTATGTGTGAGTGTGTGTTTGTGTCTTTGTGTAGATCTAGATATGAGTTATGTGTGAGTGTGTGTTTGTGTCTTTGTGTAGATCTAGATATTAGTTATGTGTGAGTGTGAGTGATTGTGTCTTTGTGTAGATCTAGATATTAGTTATGTGTGAGTGTGTGTGTGTTTGTGTCTTTGTGTAGATCTAGATATTAGTTATGTGTTAGTGTGTGTTTGTGTCTTTGTGTAGATCTAGATATTAGTTATGTGTGAGTGTGTGTTTGTGTCTTTGTGTAGATCTAGACATTAGTTATGTATGTGTGTGTTTGTGTCTTTGTGTAGATCTAGATATTAGTTATGTGTGAGTGTGTGCTTGTGTCTTTGTGTAGATCTAGACATTAGTTATGTGTGAGTGTGTGTTTGTGTCTTTGTGTAGATCTAGACATTAGTTATGTGTGAGTGTGTGTTTGTGTCTTTGTGTAGATATAGACATTAGTTATGTGTGAGTGTGTGTTTGTGTCTTTGTGTAGATCTAGACATTAGTTATGTGTGAATGTGTATTTGTGTCTTTGTGTAGATCTAGATATTAGTTATGTGTGAGTGTGTGTTTGTGTCTTTGTGTGTAGATCTAGATATGAGTTATGTGTGAGTGTGTGTTTGTGTCTTTGTGTAGATCTAGATATTAGTTATGTGTGAGTGTGTGTTTGTGTCTTTGTGTAGATCTAGATATGAGTTATGTGTGAGTGTGTGTTTGTGTCTTTGTGTAGATCTAGATATTAGTTATGTGTGAGTGTGTGTTTGTGTCTTTGTGTAGATCTAGATATTAGTTATGTGTGAGTGTGTGTGTTTGTGTCTTTGTGTAGTTCTAGATATTAGTTATGTGTGAGTGTGTGTTTGTGTCTTTGTGTAGATCTAGATATTAGTTATGTGTGAGTGTGTATTTGTGTCTTTGTGTAGATCTAGATATTAGTTATGTGTGAGTGTGTATTTGTGTCTTTGTGTAGATCTAGATATTAGTTATGTGTGAGTGTGTGTTTGTGTCTTTGTGTAGATCTAGATATGAGTTATGTGTGAGTGTGTGTTTTTGTGTAGATCTAGATATTAGTTATGTGTGAGTGTGTGTTTGTGTCTTTGTGTAGATCTAGATATTAGTTATGTGTGAGTGTGTGTGTGTTTGTGTCTTTGTGTAGATCTAGATATTAGTTATGTGTTAGTGTGTGTTTGTGTCTTTGTGTAGATCTAGATATTAGTTATGTGTGAGTGTGTGTTTGTGTCTTTGTGTAGATCTAGATATTAGTTATGTGTGTGTGTGCTTGTGTCTTTGTGTAGATCTAGATATTAGTTATGTGTGAGTGTGTGTTTGTGTCTTTGTGTAGATCTAGATATTAGTTATGTGTGAGTGTGTGTTTGTGTCTTTGTGTAGATCTAGATATTAGTTATGTGTGAGTGTGTGTTTGTGTCTTTGTGTAGATCTAGATATTAGTTATGTGTGAGTGTGTGTTTGTGTCTTTGTGTAGATCTAGATATTAGTTATGTGTGAGTGTGTGTCTGTGTCGTTGTGTAGATCTAGATATTAGTTATCTGTGAGTGTGTGCTTGTGTCTTTGTGTAGATCTAGACATTAGTTATGTGTGAGTGTGTGTTTGTTTTTTTGTGTAGATCTAGATATTAGTTATGTGTGAGTGTGTGTTTGTGTCTTTGTGTAGATCTAGATATTAGTTATGAGTGAGTGTGTGTTTGTGTCTCTGTGTAGCTCTAGATATTAGTTATGTGTGAGTGTGTGTTTGTGTCTTTGTGTAGATCTAGATATTAGTTATGTGTGAGTGTGTGTTTGTGTCTTTGTGTAGATCTAGATATTAGTTATGTGTGAGTGTGTGTTTGTATCTTTGTGTAGATCTAGATATTAGTTATGTGTGAGTGTGTGTTTGTGTCTTTGTGTAGATCTAGATATTAGTTATGTGTGAGTGTGTGTTTGTGTCTTTGTGTAGATCTAGATATTAGTTATGTGTGAGTGTGTGTTTGTGACTTTGTGTAGATCTAGATATTAGTTATGTGTGAGTGTGTATTTGTGTCTTTGTGTAGATCTAGATATTAGTTATGTGTGAGTGTGTATTTGTGTCTTTGTGTAGATCTAGATATTAGTTATGTGTGAGTGTGTATTTGTGTCTTTGTGTAGATCTAGATATTAGTTATGTGTGAGTGTGTGTTTGTGTCTTTGTGTAGATCTAGACATTAGTTATGTGTGAGTGTGTGTGTATCTTTGTGTACATCTAGATATTAGTTATGTGTGAGTGTGTGTGTGTCTTTGTGTAGATCTAGATATTAGTTATGTGTGAGTGTGTGTGTGTCTTTGTGTAGATCTAGATATTAGTTATGTGTGAGTGTGTATTTGTGTCTTTGTGTAGATCTAGACATTAGTTATGTGTGAGTGTGTGTGTGTCTTTGTGTACATCTAGATATTAGTTATGTGTGAGTGTGTGTGTGTCTTTGTGTAGATCTAGATATTAGTTATGTGTGAGTGTGTGTGTGTCTTTGTGTAGATCTAGATATTAGTTATGTGTGAGTTTGTGCTTGTGTCTCTGTGTAGATCTAGATATTAGTTATGTGTGAGAGTGTGTGTGTGTCTTTGTGTAGATCTAGATATTAGTTATGTGTGAGTGTGTGTTTGTGTCTTTGTGTAGATCTAGATATTAGTTATGTGTGAGAGTGTGTTTGTGTCTTTGTGTAGATCTAGATATTAGTTATGTGTGAGTGTGTGTTTGTGTCTTTGTGTAGATCTAGATATTAGTTATGTGTGAGTGTGTGTGTGTCTTTGTGTAGATCTAGATATTAGTTATGTGTGAGTGTGTGCTTGTGTCTCTGTGTAGATCTAGATATTAGTTATGTGTGAGTGTGTGTGTGTCTTTGTGTAGATCTAGATATTAGTTATGTGTGAGTGTGTGTTTGTGTCTTTGTGTAGATCTAGATATTAGTTATGTGTGAGTGTGTGTTTGTGTCTTTGTGTAGATCTAGACATTAGTTATGTGTGAGTGTGTGTTTGTGTCTTTGTGTAGATCTAGATATTAGTTATGTGTGAGTGTGTGTTTGTGTCTTTGTGTAGATCTAGATATTAGTTATGTGTGAGTGTGTGTGTGTCTTTGTGTAGATCTAGATATTAGTTATGTGTGAGTGTGTGCTTGTGTCTCTGTGTAGATCTAGATATTAGTTATGTGTGAGTGTGTGTGTGTCTTTGTGTAGATCTAGATATTAGTTATGTGTTAGTGTGTGTTTGTGTCTTTGTGTAGATCTAGATATTAGTTATGTGTGAGTGTGTGTTTGTGTCGTTGTGTAGATCTAGATATTAGTTATGTGTGAGTGTGTGTTTGTATCTTTGTGTAGATCTAGATATTAGTTATGTGTGAGTGTGTGTTTGTGTCTTTGTGTAGATCTAGATATTAGTTATGTGTGAGTGTGTGTTTGTGTCGTTGTGTAGATCTGGATATTAGTTATCTGTGAGTGTGTGCTTGTGTCTTTGTGTAGATCTAGACATGAGTTATGTGTGAGTGTGTGTTTGTGTCTTTGTGTAGATCTAGACATTAGTTATGTGTGAGTGTGTGTTTGTTTCTTTGTGTAGATCTAGATATTAGTTATGTGTGAGTGTGTGTTTGTGTCTTTGTGTAGATCTAGATATTAGTTATGAGTGAGTGTGTGTTTGTGTCTTTGTGTAGATCTAGATATTAGTTATGTGTGAGTGTGTGTTTGTGTCTTTGTGTAGATCTAGATATTAGTTATGTGTGAGTGTGTGTTTGAATCTTTGTGTAGATCTAGATATTAGTTATGTGTGAGTGTGTGTTTGTGTCTTTGTGTAGATCTAGATATTAGTTATGTGTGAGTGTGTGTTTGTGTCTTTGTGTAGATCTAGATATTAGTTATGTGTGAGTGTGTGTTTGTGTCTTTGTGTAGATCTAGATATTAGTTATGAGTGAGTGTGTGTTTGTGACTTTGTGTAGATCTAGATATTAGTTATGTGTGAGTGTGTATTTGTGTCTTTGTGTAGATCTAGATATTAGTTATGTGTGAGTGTGTATTTGTGTCTTTGTGTAGATCTAGATATTAGTTATGTGTGAGTGTGTATTTGTGTCTTTGTGTAGATCTAGATATTAGTTATGTGTGAGTGTGTATTTGTGTCTTTGTGTAGATCTAGACATTAGTTATGTGTGAGTGTGTGTGTGTGTCTTTGTGTACATCTAGATATTAGTTATGTGTGAGTGTGTGTGTCTTTGTGTAGATCTAGATATTAGTTATGTGTGAGTGTGTATTTGTGTCTTTGTGTAGATCTAGACATTAGTTATGTGTGAGTGTGTGTGTGTCTTTGTGTACATCTAGATATTAGTTATGTGTGAGTGTGTGTGTGTCTTTGTGTACATCTAGATATTAGTTATGTGTGAGTGTGTGTGTGTCTTTGTGTAGATCTAGATATTAGTTATGTGTGAGTGTGTGCTTGTGTCTCTGTGTAGATCTAGATATTAGTTATGTGTGAGAGTGTGTGTGTGTCTTTGTGTAGATCTAGATATTAGTTATGTGTGAGTGTGTGTGTGTCTTTGTGTAGATCTAGATATTAGTTATGTGTGAGTGTGTGTGTGTCTTTGTGTAGATCTAGATATTAGTTATGTGTGAGTGTGTGCTTGTGTCTCTGTGTAGATCTAGATATTAGTTATGTGTTAGTGTGTGTGTGTCTTTGTGTAGATCTAGATATTAGTTATGTGTTAATGTGTGTTTGTGTCTTTGTGTAGATCTAGATATTAGTTATGTGTGAGTGTGTGTTTGTGTCGTTGTGTAGATCTAGATATTAGTTATGTGTGAGTGTGTGTTTGTGTCTTTGTGTAGATCTAGATATTAGTTATGTGTGAGTGTGTGTTTGTGTCTTTGTGTAGATCTAGATATTAGTTATGTGTGAGTGTGTGTTTGTGTGTTTGTGTAGATCTAGATATTAGTTATGTGTGAGTGTGTGTTTGTGTCTTTGTGTAGATCTAGATATTAGTTATGTGTGAGTGTGTGTTTGTGTCGTTGTGTAGATCTAGATATTAGTTATGTGTGAGTGTGTGTTTGTGTCGTTGTGTAGATCTAGATATTAGTTATGTGTGAGTGTGTGTTTGTGTCGTTGTGTAGATCTAGATATTAGTTATGTGTGAGTGTGTGTGTGTTTGTGTCTTTTGGGCCTATTTATCAAAGCGTCAAATGAAAATACGCTGGAATTCCGCGTCATTTCCGACTCAGCATACCTAGTTTTCAATCCGCCACCCTTGAGATCGCAGATGCCATAGAAGTCAATGGGAGTCTGAAAACACAGAAAGCTTATGTTCGATGCTGCAAGAGAATGAAGTATATTATATAATAAAAGTAAATTAGAAACGTTATTACATTTTTTTATACCCTTTCTAAATCAAACAATATTATTGCTCCACATTTGGTGCACTAGTAGATATGGGGATAAAAATGAAAAAGACATTACTACTTATGGATTATGTAACAACTTTGTCTCTCATTACAAAGCAAGTGGACAATATTATTTGGTGCAAAGTTTTGCCCCAAACTTGTCACACTAATAGATATAGAGATAAAAATGAAATAAATACACAACATAATATAGCTAACTTCCTTTTTATTTATTGGAAAATCTATGTGCACCATAATTAAGCCATATAATACAAGTCCCACTCTCCACTTTGTGACATAATTGACTCAACACTTTTCACACCAATTATAACGCAAACTCCTTAATAACCCACACACTAGTGAATTTTGATTTATGACATCAGCCAATCTGATTCAAATACACATTAAACTATCACTAACGAATCAAATCGCTTGATACTTGTGTCATTGATCACTCATCAGAACTTGTAAGTGCCATTTGTTACATTGTGTATTATACTTTGAAAGTATGTATATGTGAAGTTAGTATTAAATATAAACATTGATGCTGACATTAGGACACACAGTGTAATATTTTAGACAAGGATATTAAAATTCGAATTGATGTTTGATTCAATATAATCTTAAACTGATAGCTCAAAGGGATAGCCCACCTAACAATAAACTGTCATGATTCAGATACAGCAGAAATTAAAATCACCTCTTTACTGTCATGCTATTTTCAGTGTATTTCTACCTTCTCTTGAATTTCTTTTTCAGTAAGAAATGTCATCTTATATGCCAGCCCATTTTATAACACCTGTGTAGGGGTGGTTTTTAAAAATAGATTGAAATCAGGAGGGGTTACACAGGTGCAGAGAGAAACCTGGCCCAGCTCCTAAAGGGACAGGAAACCCCAAATATTCTTTCATGATTTGGATATAACATACAATTTTAAACAACTTTCCAAATTACTTCTATTATCAAATTTGCTTCATTCTCTTGTTATCCTTTGCTGAAGGAACAGCATTGCACTACTGGCAGCTAGCTGAACACATCTATTTAGCCAATCACAAGAGACAAATGTGTGCAGGCAACAATAAGCAGCTAGCTCCCAGTAGTGTAGCATATGTGTGCATTCTTTTCCAACAAGGGTTACAAAGAGAACAAAGCACATTTGAAAATAGAAGTGATTTTTTTTTTTTTTAAAACAGCTTTATTAAATAATTTATACAATAACAAAAAGTGTAAAATTGGAAGTCGCAGCTTCTCTTTTAAGCCAGTTCCTTTTCTAGTTTTCCTCTTAATTTGGCCAATATGACATGATTTGTACAAAGTTACATATTAATACATCCTATTACAACGCTATAATCAATAATGCAGTAATATACATTCTATTAAATAAACATTTCACATTCCTCCCCTTTACCTTTCCTAAAATAGAGAGAACAAAAAACATATATATATATAATATATATAATCCTAACATATGTTGTTACTGATCAACACTCTGGGTACAGCCACTTGCCTCTCAGATTTGACTCTTATATAAAAGTTGAGTTTTTGAAAGGAACAATCACTGACTTTTGTGTATTGATATCCAAAGATTTTATATACTCTTCCCATTTTGCAAAAAAAACTTTTATAATACTATCATTTTCCATCTGTACTTTTGCTTGTTCTAAAAATAACTGATATGAGATAACATTCTTAAAGGGACACTGTACCCAAAAAAATTCTTTTGTAATTCATAAAGAGCATGCAATTTTAAGCAACTGTCTAATTTACTCCTATTATCAATTTTTCTTCGTTCTCTTGCTATCATTATTTGAAAAAGAAGGCATCTAAGCTTTTTTTGGTTTCAGTACTCTGGACAGCACTTTTTTATTGGTGGATGAATTTATCCACCAATTAGCAAGGACAACCCAGGTTGTTCACAAAAATGGGCCGGCATCTAAACTTACATTCTTGCATTTCAAATAAAGATACCAAGAGAATGAAGAAAATTTGATAATAGGAGTAAATTAGAAAGTTGCTTAAAATTTCATGCTCAATCTGAATCACGAAATACATTTTTTGGGTACAGTGTCCCTTTAAACTCTTTAAATCTGGGCTCTTTATAGGTTTGCCAATATTTCAAAATCACTTTTCTTTTCTTCCAAGGAGGATAACTGTATTAAAAAATAATGTATTTTCATCAGCTTCCTTATACGTTCTTAAAAAGAAAATATTATGTTTAGAAAATTGGATTTGTTGATTGAGCATCTTAGCTGCCCAAAATTAAATTTTGCCCCAAAACCTTTGAATTATTGGGCATGACCAAAAGCAATGGATTATATATTGCATTTTATACAAGATAGCTTATCGCCTTCTTTTGTCCAATATGAGAAGTATATTGGAGTAATGAAGACTTGATACAAATTTTTTATTTGCTGTTCTCTAAAAAAAACTCTGCTTTCATTGCTTTAACTGTCCTACTCAATGAACTCATCAGTAGATCAATCTCATTTTGAATTTAAATAACTTCACTCCATTTAAAGGGACACTAAACATTGTAAAATACTTGTTATTATAAATCGCTATACCCATGTGTAATAATTTTATTTGTAATAGGCTTTACTTATCATATTGTTAGCGTTCCCGAATATTCATAATAAAAAATGAATTGATTTCCAAACCCACCATTAAAAGCTATATTCTCTAGAATGAATCGTTAACGATAACCTCTGACAACAATATGGCTGTTATCGTCCGTACTGCACATGCATGATCTATGTAATGCATCATCATCTACGTCACCGTCCTGTGAAGCATCAGACTGTCTGAATCGATACTCGCAAAAACAGATGTGACAGCGGTCTAGAATAGGTAAGATCGCAACGCTTAGCTGCGAGAATTTCCCTTGCAATAACGAGCAGTAAATCTTAATAATTTAATGAATGTACAACAAATTATGAATAAAACCCCTATTAAATTAAGACATATTATTTATGGGATATAAGATATTACTCAAATTAAGATTTTAAATTTTAATACCAGTGACAATACTACTAAAAATCCACATAACGTTACTTTTTACATTGCACTTTGTTAAATTATTTTAATATATAATGTTGGCATAAGCATATATTTACAATTAATTTAATTGATAAGAATAGAAATATATAACAAAAGGAATTTTATTAAGGAATCAACAGTACATAGATAATATAGCAAGCATAAATGATCGTATTACTAATTCATTGTGAATACATTGAATTTACTTTCATTTTATATTGAAGATATCTAATATACAGCTAGATTACGAGTTTTGCGCAGTATAGGGAAATTAACGACTGCCACAAAAGCGGCGGTATTTAACCTCCCTATAGCGCTGCTATTACAGGTTTTGCAAAACCTGGCTTGTGCGGGTGATATGATTGCATTGAGCTCCATACCTCACCCAAATACAAGCAGTGTTTTGACGTTTTCCCCATTGATGTTAAATACAAATGTACCTGCAAAATAAAACCTAACCTGCCTTACACTAAAACCTAACATTACAATAAAATAAATTAAATTAATAAAATACAATTAATCTTAATTTAAAAAAAATAAACACTAAATTGCACAAAATAAAAAACGAAATAAACAAAAATAAAAATGAATTACTCCTAATCTATTAGCCCTATGAAAATAAAAAAGCCCCCCCCCCCCTCAAATAAAAGAAAAAAACCCTAGCCTACACTAAACTGCCAATGGCCCTTTAAAGGGCCTTTTGAAGGGCATTGCCCCCAAAAATCAGCTCTTTTACATGTTAAAAAAATACAAACACCCCCAAACAGTAAAACCCACCACCCACACAACCACCCCCCAACTAAAAACCTATATAAATAAACCTAAGCTAACCAGTGCCCTGAAAAGGGCATTTGGATGGGCATTGCCCTTTAGTTTCTCTTTTTTTATATATTATTTTTTATCAACTATCAATGATCAATATTGTAGACTTGTAATTGACTTATTCTTTTTATATAATGAAGACTATATATATATATGTCAGTGTTATAAAATATATATCAATATATATGTATATCTTATAAAATAATACTTTAAAACAAATTTAATAATTTTGGTTTCAAAATAGAATCTACAAGCAAGATTAAAAAATGCAATATAGCAAGAAGACACCATTAGTGCACAGTATGAAAGCTTGAGTTAATTTATTATTGTTCTTCAAGTTGTAAAATATGTTATCAGCAAATCTCTTACAAAGCATCTCTCTCTCTAGAGGCCTCACAACATCCGTTCTATGCAAGTTGGAGTCATGGAAACATGGTTGTAAATAAACACTATAGACTTTCAATCTTGATTATACTTTTGAAAAGGTCAAACGGCTAACACAAAAAAATGGTCTAGAAGTCATTCCTAGACATGATCAGTTAATTTTATTATATACTGATCTAGTTCATTTCAGCAAATTATTTTATTATATACTGATCTAGTTCATTTTAACAAATTATTTTATTATATACTGATCTAGTTCATTTTAACAAATTATTTTATTATATACTGATCTAGTTCATTTTAACAAATTATTGTATTATATACTGCTTTAGTTCATTTTAACAAATTATTTTATTATATACTGATCTAGTTCATTTTAACAAATTATTTTATTATATACTGATCTAGTTCATTTTAACAAATTATTTTATTATATACTGATCTAGTTCATTTTAACAAATTATTTTATTATATACTGATCTAGTTCATTTTAACAAATTATTTTATTATATACTGATCTAGTTCATTTTAACAAATTATTGTATTATATACTGCTTTAGTTCATTTTAACAAATTATTTTATTATATACTGATCTAGTTCATTTCAACAAATTATTTTATTATATACTGATCTAGTTCATTTCAACAAATTATTTTATTATATACTGATCTAGTTCATTTCAGCAAATTATTTTATTATATACTGATCTAGTTCATTTTAACAAATTATTTTATTATATACTGATCTAGTTCATTTTAACAAATTATTTTATTATATACTGCTTTAGTTAATTTTAACAAATTATTTTATTATATACTGATCTAGTTCATTTTAACAAATTATTTTATTATATACTGCTTTAGTTAATTTTAACAAATTATTTTATTATATACTGATCTAGTTCATTTCAACAAATTATTTTATTATATACTGATCTAGTTCATTTCAACAAATTATTTTATTATATACTGATCTAGTTCATTTTAACAAATTATTTTATTATATACTGATCTAGTTCATTTCAACAAATTATTTTATTATATACTGATCTAGTTCATTTTAACAAAATATTTTATTATATACTGATCTAGTTCATTTTAACAAATTATTTTATTATATACTGATCTAGTTCATTTTAACAAAATATTTTATTATATACTGATCTAGTTCATTTTAACAAATTATTTTATTATATACTGATGTAGTTCATTCTAACAAATTATTTTATTATATACTGATCTAGTTAATTTTAACAAATTATTTTATTATATACTGCTTTAGTTAATTTTAACAAATTATTTTATTATATACTGATCTAGTTCATTTCAACAAATTATTTTATTATATACTGATCTAGTTCATTTCAACAAATTATTTTATTATATACTGATCTAATTCATTTTATTATATACTGATCTAGTTCATTTAAACAAATTATTTTATTATATACTAATCTAGTCGAACCGCCATTGACTTCAATAGGCAGGCAAATTTTAAAACCCACAGGGACTCTTTCTAGCCACAATAGTGATGGAATAGTTGTTTCAAGGGGACTAACCCCTGGACTGTGGCATGCCGGAGGGGGATCCATGGCAAAACTCCCACGGACAATTACATAGTTGATGCAGAGTCTGGTTTTAATCCATAAAGGGCATAAATCACCTAACATTTCTAAATTGTTTGAAATAACGTGCTTTAAAACATCAGGTATGATGTTGTATCGATCAGGTAGTGTAAGGGTTACGCCCGCTTCACAGTGACAGACCAAACTCCCCGTTTAACGCACCGCAAACAGTCCATTTGCACAACCGCAAACTCTCCATTTGCACAAGGTTGGATACCAAGCTAGCCATGTCCCGTTCCTTGTCCTCACTGATGTCATTGAAGGTCTCTTCCTCCACCCAGGCATGTACAACACCAAGGGTCCCCGAAAGGTGACAACAAGCCACCTGGGACGCCTGCTGTGTTTGGTCTTCCACCTCCTCAAAGCCACCTTCCTCCTCTGACTCCTCTTCTTCAGACTCCTCTCTCTGCGTTGCCTCTCTCTGCATTATTATAAGGTGTGTTAAGTAGTACTATTCCTATCATTTTAATCCCTGTTACGTCCCCTATCAGGAGAGGTGGCAACTATGAAAGGAAACTATTGACATCAGTATCTAAATGGATTTTCCACTTAGATTATCTATACCCCAAAGGTTGAAATAACAAAGAGGACCTGATACATCTGCTCAATTTAAATGTATAAGTCTGGCATCAAGGAACATATTCTAACTTATTCCACCACCCTAGACACACAAGGAGGACCTGGCACATCTCCTCAATCTAAATGTATAAGTCTGGCAGCAAGGAATATAGTCTAACACATTTCATCACCCTAGACAAATAAGGATAGAAGGGAATAAGTCTATTCTGCATTACATGGGTACATGTTTAATCCTACTAGTTCCCATGAAAATATACGAATATGATAATTAAGATAACATCTGTGAGAGGACTTTATTTCTTGTTTACTCTCCCCCGAAACCCACACTATATACTTTCCTCCACATAGAAACCCATTCTATATATTATCCTCTACATAGATTGTTGGTTCCTAGAATTAGGTTATCCCATAGATCATATAGGGAAGTATTTCAGATTATTTATTATAAAATTAATGACATGTACTCTCCTCTTCTAGGTCATATGTCTGTAAATCAGTGCTTTCCAAACTGTGTGTCGGGACACACTAGTGTGTCGGCAGCAGTGTGTAGGTGTGTCCCTGCTTCAGCACTAATTTTTTTTTTAATTACATTTTTTTAAACATTTTTTTTTCGGTTTCTTACTTTCCGCCTGGCTGCTACGCATATCACATGGTTGACACGTGATTGATACCTAGGGGGTCACAGATCATCTTAACCTATTGGCGCAGCTCAGTGGGAACTGAAACTATTCCCATTGGCGGCTTTGGCGGCACATTGGCTCCTGACTGCACTTGTAGTCTCCTCAATCAGCTCGTGACTGCATGTGTAGTCAGTGAGTGGGACAGCAGTGTGTTTTCAGCGCGGGCAGTTAGGGTTGCCACCTGTCCCTTAAAATACAGAACACTTATAAGTTACACATGCTGCAGGGTGTGCAGGGAGGAATATGAATAGTGCTGTCCAGAAACACAATACATGTTCCTCCCTGCACACCCTGCAGCATGTGTAACTCATAAGTGTCCAGGAAAACATGGCTGAGGTGGCAACCCTACGGGCAGTAGTCAATCGGACTCACCAAGCTCTGAGGGCGGCAGCTTAAAAACTGAGCGGAAGTCTGAAGTCAGTGGGGGGTTTTTGCAGCTAGCTCCCAGTAGTGCATTGCTGCTCCTGCTCTTGATATATGGATAGGAAGTGGAAGCTTAAAAATGCTTAATGATGAAATGCGAGTGTCTTTATCTAATATTCCTCCAAATATTAATTAACTGTGTTCATCTCATCAACCTAATACATCCCATTAAAATAGTAAGTAGCTATTGGTGTTATTAAACTTTTTTTAATTCTTGCACATACTTACTGTTACTTGTAAATATATTTTGTTATTATATAATTTATGTTTGTGTTCGTATCTCTTAAAACAAGTTAGTTTAACCTCCTGTTTGCCAGTACAACTGAATTACTGTGTCGCAAAATTATGTAGGTCTAAAAAGTGTGTCACCAACATGAAAAGTTTGGAAAGCTCTGCTCTAAATTATGCTATTGAACGTACTATATATGGTAGACACCTAATAATATAGTTTGAGCCAAGAAGTCTTAGTTTACAAGAAACCAGGCCAAAGTCTCATTTCAGCCTGAGAAAGTCCATAAAGAAAATCTACTCCAAAACTAAAATTCACTCCACCCCACTTTATGCTATAGAATGCAAGAATTAGATTTGTCACATTAACAGGAAGAATAGTAACCTATTGATTTACTAGACAAGTAGGGTAATATAATTTAAATCATCGGTGCACAGAACATATTTTATATAAGGAATTAAGTTAAAAAAAATCCATGGCATTTCCTAATAAAAGGTTCAAATACTTGAGTATTGAGTTCACCATCTCCACTAATATAACTTAGTCCCATCATATTATAGTTCCTTTTACCCCTGATTTGAACCCAAATACATATATATATAGATGTAAATCACAATATGAGATTAAGACATGATATAGACACCTGTTGAAGTCAGGAACCACAGACTCCACACAGAGGATTCTAGATCAGGTATCCTATATAGATACACTACCCGGTACTACAGATCAGAGCCCCCTTATTTACCTGTAAGTGGTATATCCAGGCGCCAACAATGGAGGCTAAGGTTAAGGTTAAGACTTAAATGTTAAGACTTAAATGTTTATTCGAGACAAATCTTCTATACAATAAAAGATGGTGTGGTTGTTATGATAAAAATGTAATACAACACTTTATACAAATGGTTAAAATATTTGGCTAAAAAATGCAAGGATCCTCGCTAAATTAGTTAAAAACATTAAACTATATTCTTACACTTTGTACGGGGTAAACTTATATAATCTTACACTTTAAACAGAGTAATCAAATATATAAAAATAGCTACAATTTGTAACAATAATATGTGTGGATGTGTGTGTGAGAGCTTGCGCTCCACACTGTGAACTAAATCCAAGTGGTGATAAGTGTGCTTGAAAGACAATCCTGTGGACAAAATATATAAATAAAAGTCAATCTTGTGACCAAAATAGATGTCAATCCTGTGACCAAAAAATAATGTCAATCCTGTGCAGAAAAAATAATAATAAAGAAGAATTGAAATCCTGTGAAAAAACAAAGTTGCAATGAGAGTCTATCCTTTTGAAAAAACTCCACTCCTGTGCTAAAAAGGAAAAAATCTTCTATGTGCAAATGTCCAACAACGTAATGTGTGTTGCAAACAAACATAAAAAAAACTATAAAAATAGTAGAACAGTGCTCGTTGGAGACTGAGCTCCAAGCAAAAATAGAAACAAAACAGATGAAATAACAAACAAATGCTGCCAATCGATAAAAAACCTGTGGAGAGAAAAAAATATACAATGTGTAGATAATACTTCCAATGTACCCTCCTAGTGGAATAGAGCTTACCAGGTCTACGCGTTTCGGCCTTGCCTAGGCCTTTATCAAGACTGATGGTAAGCTGCTTGTTTAGGCCTTATATAGGCGAATCTAAATTGTGACCGGAAGTGTCATTTGTCAATGACTTCCGGTTTAGCGTTCCAATAATTTTCTGAATTTGTCTGTATAATCACTATAGATCTATTTCCTTGAGGGTTTTTTGATGTCTAATGGTATAGATGTCATAAGGGGTATTTAGGGATTGTTTCTTAGCGTTTGTATAATATATCCTTTACCTCCGTGTTTTGCGATTACGTCACTTCCGGTGGGGAATGCGTGACCAATTTATTAATACTAGATGCCTATAATGATTTGTTTCTAGATACTTGTAATAGGTCAATTTAGTTTAATAGTTATTGATCAATATTTATTTATTTAATTTAAGGTCAATTAATTTTGGTTCCGATTTTTGAAAGTCCCCATTGGTTGTGACGTCATCGCTAGTTGGCGCTGGTGATTGGTTTAGCTGATCAACTTATTGAATAGGGGATAGTGTGTGTAAATAAATGAATTGTCGCTGTTATGTCTTAATTTGTATTCATAAAATAAAGACTTCTTATTGTTTGTCTTAATCCAAATTATTTTCTGTTGGATTATTCCTTTATGTTGTGTGTATTGATGTGTTCGTATTAGCGGTGATATGTTAATTATTTACATATCTAATAGTTGTATGTTATACTTCCTTTATTGAAAGTTTGCAATATAGAAGCGATATGGTAATTATTTGCATGTCTGCAATATAGAAGCGATATGCTCATTATTTGCATATCTTTGGTTTCGAAGAAGTATGAGAGCGTTCTAATATCCTTTAATATAATATGGAGGAGTTGGTCTATTAGTTGTCTTTTATAACTGGGGACTTGGACTAATCTTTAGTTTAAACATTATTCTTATTTTAGGGTTTAAATTATTTATTACCAGTGATTGGAAATGTGGGCTCATCCTTAATTTGGACTTTATTCTTATATCAGGGTTAGATTAATTCGCAACGATAACTGTGAGTATGGGGGAACAAGAGAGGGGGTATGGTATCTTAGAGTGATGCTGACATATCTGTTTCGCTATCATTCATCCTGGGTTGTTTGTGCTCCCATTATTATTTGGACACAGGCTATTTGGGGACTGTTCAATTACCCTTTCTTGCTATCTGTTGAAGGAATATTAAATTTCGATGGAGCAGCTGGAGTACCATTAACTGCGATTCGTCCTTCCATTCAAAAAATTGTATAAATTATATAGCTGTTATGTAGAGGGTTTTATTGAATTTCCAAAGGGTGGCTGGAGTACCCTTAATTGTGGTCTGTCCTTGGATATATAGATGGTATAGATATCATAAATTGTAAGAACTATAATGAATGTGTGGGAGAGAGTGGTAGGGACTGCAGTAGATGTATGGAAGAGAGGGAAGGGAATTATATACATATTGGTGAAATCATTCGGCTAGCCTCTAAATGTTTTATGTGGAGGCATCTTACTGATATAAACGTTAGTTATTGTTAATAATGTCAACGTTAATTGTTTAATTGTTTTTTAACCCTGTGAGGACTTATACCTAGAGGGGAGAGGCTCAGGATATTCTGTGGGCGTAGATTTGAGAGTTTTTTTGGGAGTTTTTTTAAAACTGTAGAGACTTATACTTAGAGGGGAGAGAATCAAGATATTCTGTGGGCTAAGATTTAAGATTTGAGAGGAGATGGATATACTGTCCAGTCTAGACTTAATTAGATTAGATGGGATAAATCTTCTTTATTATTTAATCCTTTTGGATGGAGACAATCTAGATTAAAGATCCACTTTGATTCTGCGGATAATAATTTTCTTGTGTAGTTTCCACCTCTCCAATCTTTCCCGATTTTCTGGATGCCCATGTAAGTTAATTCTTTGGTGTTCCCTTTATGCTTGGTTGAAAAATGTCTGTATAAGGCTGTGTCCATGTTTAACTTTTCTATCTGTAATAAGTGTTCGCGTATCCGGTCTCTTAGGGGTCTTGACGTCTGGCCTACGTATTGGAGACCACATGTACACTGTAGCATGTATATCACTCCGCTAAACCGGAAGTCATTGACAAATGACACTTCCGGTCACAATTTAGATTCGCCTATATAAGGCCTAAACAAGCAGCTTACCATCAGTCTTGATAAAGGCCTAGGCAAGGCCGAAACGCGTAGACCTGGTAAGCTCTATTCCACTAGGAGGGTACATTGGAAGTATTATCTACACATTGTATATTTTTTTCTCTCCACAGGTTTTTTATCGATTGGCAGCATTTGTTTGTTATTTCATCTGTTTTGTTTCTATTTTTGCTTGGAGCTCAGTCTCCAACGAGCACTGTTCTACTATTTTTATAGTTTTTTTTATGTTTGTTTGCAACACACATTACGTTGTTGGACATTTGCACATAGAAGATTTTTTCCTTTTTAGCACAGGAGTGGAGTTTTTTCAAAAGGATAGACTCTCATTGCAACTTTGTTTTTTCACAGGATTTCAATTCTTCTTTATTATTATTTTTTCTGCACAGGATTGACATTATTTTTTGGTCACAGGATTGACATCTATTTTGGTCACAAGATTGACTTTTATTTATATATTTTGTCCACAGGATTGTCTTTCAAGCACACTTATCACCACTTGGATTTAGTTCACAGTGTGGAGCGCAAGCTCTCACACACACATCCACACATATTATTGTTACAAATTGTAGCTATTTTTATATATTTGATTACTCTGTTTAAAGTGTAAGATTATATAAGTTTACCCCGTACAAAGTGTAAGAATATAGTTTAATGTTTTTAACTAATTTAGCGAGGATCCTTGCATTTTTTAGCCAAATATTTTAACCATTTGTATAAAGTGTTGTATTACATTTTTATCATAACAACCACACCATCTTTTATTGTATAGAAGATTTGTCTCGAATAAACATTTAAGTCTTAACATTTAAGTCTTAACCTTAACCTTAGCCTCCATTGTTGGCGCCTGGATATACCACTTACATTGAAATCACCCCAGGTGGCAGCTAGGTACCACCATTCCGGGCATACAAGGTTCAGTAGGCGCTGAGATATACATTTACATATCTATTACATATCCCTAGCCTAATCTCAGCTGCCACTGTCTCTACTATATAAATATGGAGTCTTTAGCTACACTCCGACAAGATGTATCGTTCAATGTAAATAAACAAACAAAAATGATAAGTATTGAACTAGAAGAGGATGAGACAGTTGATATCCAGTCCATATTTAGGGAATTAGAAAAACTCTTAATCTCAGAGGTGAAATATAAGGCAGAGATTTCATTCCTGAAAAAATGCCTAGAACTGGATATTATTCCAAAAGGGCTCATGACACATAAAGAATGTGCATTCCCACTGTCTGACCCAATTTCTGAGAAATGGAAGGCTGTTTTAATTAACACATCCAGGCAATTAATAAAACTCATCATAGAGTATAGAGAATCCCTGGCATTACACATGGATTCAAAGATAAAAGAGAATGAAGAGATTTTAATTAATCTAGAACATTCTGGAAATGAATCTATAGACATATCCGAAAGGAAAGACAATCTATTTAAGAAAGTAAAAAAGATTAGAGATGATGTTATACAGAAAAAAACCAAAAAACTTTTAAGAGAGTTAGAAAACAAAGAAATTATAAATGATGCAGATAAAATCACCATGGCAGAAGCAGGTACGAATTTAAAGACAGAGAGTGAGATAACAGACACGGTCAAAGACACCAAACATAACAACGACTATCAACAAGACACCAGACATGAATACGAACCTAGAAGACAGATAAATAGACACCATAGACCGATAAACCAATACCATAATAGACCCTATAGAAGATATCATACTCAACCAAATTACTATACTGAAACACCGTATGGCAACAATTGGTCAAGACCACACTATGACAATAGATGGCAAAACAACAATTACCGGCGAGAATATGATAATGATAGGGAATACATAAGGGGGGAGGAACATACACCTAGAAGAAGGAGAGATAATCGGCATAACAGATGGGATTATACTCAGGATAAATCATACAAAAGGGGGGATTACGATTACCAATATTCACCGAAACGACAATACTATGAGGGGAGATCGAATCACAATAGACAAAAAGATTTTGAACACAGTTACAGAAACCAGAGGGGATACCATACTTCTGAGGGATATGACAGAAGAGATGATATGCATTACAATAATACTAATATGCATAGGACACCGATGATGAAAGAGGTAACTAATAATTACAGAAAAGATGAGACGAATGGAAGAGAGGAATGGAAAATCCAACAAAGGACCAAAAGAACTGAGTCTTATAGGGAACCTCAAAAAGCGACGCCCAATATCACAGCAGACTCACCGACTTTTTTAGAATTAGATCACATACACAACAGGGAGAAAAACAGGCCCCTGAGACCGCAGAGAGAGAAAGGCCCAGACATACCAACAACCTCATCAAGAAGAAGACACACAGAGGAAGGAGAGGAGGGGCCAAAGTAAACAAAAACAAGGATGAAGGAACACCTACGGACAATACCGAAGGTATATTCAATTTAAGCTCGCACACTTTGACAAGAGAAGAAAATTCCGTGCTTAAATATGGCCTCTCATTCGCTCCCACTAGGAGTCTGAATAAATTTCAAACTTTTATCAACACGAAAGAATTTATCCGGAAACTTACGCTGAAAAGGTTTTTTGCCAAATCAGCAATGGAAAGGACAATATGGACACCACAAGAACATAATGATGACTATAGACATACAAACCTAAGACCGAAATCATCCTTTTTTCCCACAAACAGTAAGGGGGCCTCTATAGAGGCATTCGAAACTATAGTCTGTAAAGAAATTAAGGAGCTACAATCCAAAAAATTGAAACTGAGGACACAGAATCTCTCTTACCAACAAATGAAGACAATAAAAACCTTGGAAGACAACCATAAACTAATCATCAAACCAGCAGATAAAGGGGGAGGAATTGTCGTGATGGATCGAGCTGACTACAGACTAGAAAGCGCCAGGATATTGAGCGACCAAGGAACCTATCGTCAGCTACCCTCGAATCCGATAGGGGCTTATAAGAAGGAATTACTAACGATTTTGGACAAGGCAAAAGAACGGGGAATACTAAACAAAAAAGAATATGACTATATCAATGTAGATCATCCAATAACACCGGTCATTTACCACTTACCCAAGATTCATAAATCTTTACAGAAACCACCAGGAAGACCGATCATTTCGGGGATTGGCTCCCTGAGTAGTAACCTTTCGGAGTACATTGATCTCAACCTTCAGAGATATGTAAAACAGTTACCCGCATACCTGAAGGACTCTACTCAGGTTTTGAACCTTCTAGAAGATATACCCTGGGACGATGGCTATATCTTAGCCACATGTGATGTGATGTCACTATATACATGCATACCTCATGAGGATGGGCTGAAAGCGGTAAAATTCTTTCTGGATAAAGACCCCGAAATCCCGGACGATCAGAAAACATTCATCCTAGATGGAATCCAATATATACTGACTCATAACTATTTCCATGACGAGGGAAAATATTACCAACAAATTTGTGGCACGGCTATGGGGACCAGGTTCGCGCCCAGCTATGCGAATCTATATATGGGCAAGTGGGAGAACACCTTCTGGGAGTCTTGCCCGGCGGACGCGGACCTGGTCCTATACCGTCGCTACATAGATGACATTATTATCATCTGGAAAGGTACCCAGGAAGATTTGGACTACACCATTAAAGTTATGAATAACAGCACAGACAATCTAAGGTTCACTCATACTTGGAGTACCACTGAACTCATTTTTCTGGACCTTAAAATTGAAATAAAAGAGGGAAAAATTGAAACATCTACACATTTTAAAAATGTTGACAGCAACAACTACATACATAGTATGAGTTGTCATCACAAGAGCTGGAAAAACAATATACCTAAGGGCCAATTGTTAAGGATCAAGAAAAACTGTTCTACAGAAGAAAAATGGGAAGAACAGGCCAAAACCATTAAAAGTAAATTTCTGGAAAGGGGATATGACGAGAACATGCTGGATCAAAAAATCGAGGAAATTGACAAAACAGAGAGGAAGGAGCTTTTGAAATATAAAAGGAAAATGTGTCCGGTGGAAAATGACAGTATCAATGTGGCCATGATCACGGAGTACAGCGAGAACAAGGACATCATAGAAAAAATCTTCCAGAAACACTGGTCACTCCTGAAAGAGGACGACTTAATAGGTGACAAATTACCAGCAAAACCTAAATTCGTATACCGAAAAACTAAGAACCTGAAGAGTCGACTGGCCCCAAGTATAGAGAAGAAAAAGAAGCAAGGGATAACGGACACATTCGGAAAAGAAGTGAAAGGATTTTTCCCATGCCCACTATGTAAAGCGTGTAAACACGGTAAGAAATCAACCACATTCTGCAGCTTCACAACTAAAGAGGAATACAAAGTGAAAGAGCTAATCAGATGTCAAGACAGCGGAGTGATATACATGCTACAGTGTACATGTGGTCTCCAATACGTAGGCCAGACGTCAAGACCCCTAAGAGACCGGATACGCGAACACTTATTACAGATAGAAAAGTTAAACATGGACACAGCCTTATACAGACATTTTTCAACCAAGCATAAAGGGAACACCAAAGAATTAACTTACATGGGCATCCAGAAAATCGGGAAAGATTGGAGAGGTGGAAACTACACAAGAAAATTATTATCCGCAGAATCAAAGTGGATCTTTAATCTAGATTGTCTCTATCCAAAAGGATTAAATAATAAAGAAGATTTATCCCATCTAATCTAATTAAGTCTAGACTGGACAGTATATCCATCTCCTCTCAAATCTTAAATCTTAGCCCACAGAATATCTTGATTCTCTCCCCTCTAAGTATAAGTCTCTACAGTTTTAAAAAAACTCCCAAAAAAACTCTCAAATCTACGCCCACAGAATATCCTGAGCCTCTCCCCTCTAGGTATAAGTCCTCACAGGGTTAAAAAACAATTAAACAATTAACGTTGACATTATTAACAATAACTAACGTTTATATCAGTAAGATGCCTCCACATAAAACATTTAGAGGCTAGCCGAATGATTTCACCAATATGTATATAATTCCCTTCCCTCTCTTCCATACATCTACTGCAGTCCCTACCACTCTCTCCCACACATTCATTATAGTTCTTACAATTTATGATATCTATACCATCTATATATCCAAGGACAGACCACAATTAAGGGTACTCCAGCCACCCTTTGGAAATTCAATAAAACCCTCTACATAACAGCTATATAATTTATACAATTTTTTGAATGGAAGGACGAATCGCAGTTAATGGTACTCCAGCTGCTCCATCGAAATTTAATATTCCTTCAACAGATAGCAAGAAAGGGTAATTGAGCAGTCCCCAAATAGCCTGTGTCCAAATAATAATGGGAGCACAAACAACCCAGGATGAATGATAGCGAAACAGATATGTCAGCATCACTCTAAGATACCATACCCCCTCTCTTGTTCCCCCATACTCACAGTTATCGTTGCAAATTAATCTAACCCTGATATAAGAATAAAGTCCAAATTAAGGATGAGCCCACATTTCCAATCACTGGTAATAAATAATTTAAACCCTAAAATAAGAATAATGTTTAAACTAAAGATTAGTCCAAGTCCCCAGTTATAAAAGACAACTAATAGACCAACTCCTCCATATTATATTAAAGGATATTAGAACGCTCTCATACTTCTTCGAAACCAAAGATATGCAAATAATGAGCATATCGCTTCTATATTGCAGACATGCAAATAATTACCATATCGCTTCTATATTGCAAACTTTCAATAAAGGAAGTATAACATACAACTATTAGATATGTAAATAATTAACATATCACCGCTAATACGAACACATCAATACACACAACATAAAGGAATAATCCAACAGAAAATAATTTGGATTAAGACAAACAATAAGAAGTCTTTATTTTATGAATACAAATTAAGACATAACAGCGACAATTCATTTATTTACACACACTATCCCCTATTCAATAAGTTGATCAGCTAAACCAATCACCAGCGCCAACTAGCGATGACGTCACAACCAATGGGGACTTTCAAAAATCGGAACCAAAATTAATTGACCTTAAATTAAATAAATAAATATTGATCAATAACTATTAAACTAAATTGACCTATTACAAGTATCTAGAAACAAGTCATTATAGGCATCTAGTATTAATAAATTGGTCACGCATTCCCCACCGGAAGTGACGTAATCGCAAAACACGGAGGTAAAGGATATATTATACAAACGCTAAGAAACAATCCCCAAATACCCCTTATGACATCTATACCATTAGACATCAAAAAACCCTCAAGGAAATAGATCTATAGTGATTATACAGACAAATTCAGAAAATTATTGGAACGCTAAACCGGAAGTCATTGACAAATGACACTTCCGGTCACAATTTAGATTCGCCTATATAAGGCCTAAACAAGCAGCTTACCATCAGTCTTGATAAAGGCCTAGGCAAGGCCGAAACGCGTAGACCTGGTAAGCTCTATTCCACTAGGAGGGTACATTGGAAGTATTATCTACACATTGTATATTTTTTTCTCTCCACAGGTTTTTTATCGATTGGCAGCATTTGTTTGTTATTTCATCTGTTTTGTTTCTATTTTTGCTTGGAGCTCAGTCTCCAACGAGCACTGTTCTACTATTTTTATAGTTTTTTTTATGTTTGTTTGCAACACACATTACGTTGTTGGACATTTGCACATAGAAGATTTTTTCCTTTTTAGCACAGGAGTGGAGTTTTTTCAAAAGGATAGACTCTCATTGCAACTTTGTTTTTTCACAGGATTTCAATTCTTCTTTATTATTATTTTTTCTGCACAGGATTGACATTATTTTTTGGTCACAGGATTGACATCTATTTTGGTCACAAGATTGACTTTTATTTATATATTTTGTCCACAGGATTGTCTTTCAAGCACACTTATCACCACTTGGATTTAGTTCACAGTGTGGAGCGCAAGCTCTCACACACACATCCACACATATTATTGTTACAAATTGTAGCTATTTTTATATATTTGATTACTCTGTTTAAAGTGTAAGATTATATAAGTTTACCCCGTACAAAGTGTAAGAATATAGTTTAATGTTTTTAACTAATTTAGCGAGGATCCTTGCATTTTTTAGCCAAATATTTTAACCATTTGTATAAAGTGTTGTATTACATTTTTATCATAACAACCACACCATCTTTTATTGTATAGAAGATTTGTCTCGAATAAACATTTAAGTCTTAACATTTAAGTCTTAACCTTAACCTTAGCCTCCATTGTTGGCGCCTGGATATACCACTTACATTGAAATCACCCCAGGTGGCAGCTAGGTACCACCATTCCGGGCATACAAGGTTCAGTAGGCGCTGAGATATACATTTACATATCTATTACATATCCCTAGCCTAATCTCAGCTGCCACTGTCTCTACTATATAAATATGGAGTCTTTAGCTACACTCCGACAAGATGTATCGTTCAATGTAAATAAACAAACAAAAATGATAAGTATTGAACTAGAAGAGGATGAGACAGTTGATATCCAGTCCATATTTAGGGAATTAGAAAAACTCTTAATCTCAGAGGTGAAATATAAGGCAGAGATTTCATTCCTGAAAAAATGCCTAGAACTGGATATTATTCCAAAAGGGCTCATGACACATAAAGAATGTGCATTCCCACTGTCTGACCCAATTTCTGAGAAATGGAAGGCTGTTTTAATTAACACATCCAGGCAATTAATAAAACTCATCATAGAGTATAGAGAATCCCTGGCATTACACATGGATTCAAAGATAAAAGAGAATGAAGAGATTTTAATTAATCTAGAACATTCTGGAAATGAATCTATAGACATATCCGAAAGGAAAGACAATCTATTTAAGAAAGTAAAAAAGATTAGAGATGATGTTATACAGAAAAAAACCAAAAAACTTTTAAGAGAGTTAGAAAACAAAGAAATTATAAATGATGCAGATAAAATCACCATGGCAGAAGCAGGTACGAATTTAAAGACAGAGAGTGAGATAACAGACACGGTCAAAGACACCAAACATAACAACGACTATCAACAAGACACCAGACATGAATACGAACCTAGAAGACAGATAAATAGACACCATAGACCGATAAACCAATACCATAATAGACCCTATAGAAGATATCATACTCAACCAAATTACTATACTGAAACACCGTATGGCAACAATAGGTCAAGACCACACTATGACAATAGATGGCAAAACAACAATTAACGGCGAGAATATGATAATGATAGGGAATACATAAGGGGGGAGGAACATACACCTAGAAGAAGGAGAGATAATCGGCATAACAGATGGGATTATACTCAGGATAAATCATACAAAAGGGGGGATTACGATTACCAATATTCACCGAAACGACAATACTATGAGGGGAGATCGAATCACAATAGACAAAAAGATTTTGAACACAGTTACAGAAACCAGAGGGGATACCATACTTCTGAGGGATATGACAGAAGAGATGATATGCATTACAATAATACTAATATGCATAGGACACCGATGATGAAAGAGGTAACTAATAATTACAGAAAAGATGAGACGAATGGAAGAGAGGAATGGAAAATCCAACAAAGGACCAAAAGAACTGAGTCTTATAGGGAACCTCAAAAAGTGACGCCCAATATCACAGCAGACTCACCGACTTTTTTAGAATTAGATCACATACACAACAGGGAGAAAAACAGGCCCCTGAGACCGCAGAGAGAGAAAGGCCCAGACATACCAACAACCTCATCAAGAAGAAGACACACCGAGGAAGGAGAGGAGGGGCCAAAGTAAACAAAAACAAGGATGAAGGAACACCTACGGACAATACCGAAGGTATATTCAATTTAAGCTCGCACACTTTGACAAGAGAAGAAAATTCCGTGCTTAAATATGGCCTCTCATTCGCTCCCACTAGGAGTCTGAATAAATTTCAAACTTTTATCAACACGAAAGAATTTATCCGGAAACTTACGCTGAAAAGGTTTTTTGCCAAATCAGCAATGGAAAGGACAATATGGACACCACAAGAACATAATGATGACTATAGACATACAAACCTAAGACCGAAATCATCCTTTTTTCCCACAAACAGTAAGGGGGCCTCTATAGAGGCATTCGAAACTATAGTCTGTAAAGAAATTAAGGAGCTACAATCCAAAAAATTGAAACTGAGGACACAGAATCTCTCTTACCAACAAATGAAGACAATAAAAACCTTGGAAGACAACCATAAACTAATCATCAAACCAGCAGATAAAGGGGGAGGAATTGTCGTGATGGATCGAGCTGACTACAGACTAGAAAGCGCCAGGATATTGAGCGACCAAGGAACCTATCGTCAGCTACCCTCGAATCCGATAGGGGCTTATAAGAAGGAATTACTAACGATTTTGGACAAGGCAAAAGAACGGGGAATACTAAACAAAAAAGAATATGACTATATCAATGTAGATCATCCAATAACACCGGTCATTTACCACTTACCCAAGATTCATAAATCTTTACAGAAACCACCAGGAAGACCGATCATTTCGGGGATTGGCTCCCTGAGTAGTAACCTTTCGGAGTACATTGATCTCAACCTTCAGAGATATGTAAAACAGTTACCCGCATACCTGAAGGACTCTACTCAGGTTTTGAACCTTCTAGAAGATATACCATGGGACGACGGCTATATCTTAGCCACATGTGATGTGATGTCACTATATACATGCATACCTCATGAGGATGGGCTGAAAGCGGTAAAATTCTTTCTGGATAAAGACCCCGAAATCCCGGACGATCAGAAAACATTCATCCTAGATGGAATCCAATATATACTGACTCATAACTATTTCCATGACGAGGGAAAATATTACCAACAAATTTGTGGCACGGCTATGGGGACCAGGTTCGCGCCCAGCTATGCGAATCTATATATGGGCAAGTGGGAGAACACCTTCTGGGAGTCTTGCCCGGCGGACGCGGACCTGGTCCTATACCGTCGCTACATAGATGACATTATTATCATCTGGAAAGGTACCCAGGAAGATTTGGACTACACCATTAAAGTTATGAATAACAGCACAGACAATCTAAGGTTCACTCATACTTGGAGTACCACTGAACTCATTTTTCTGGACCTTAAAATTGAAATAAAAGAGGGAAAAATTGAAACATCTACACATTTTAAAAATGTTGACAGCAACAACTACATACATAGTATGAGTTGTCATCACAAGAGCTGGAAAAACAATATACCTAAGGGCCAATTGTTAAGGATCAAGAAAAACTGTTCTACAGAAGAAAAATGGGAAGAACAGGCCAAAACCATTAAAAGTAAATTTCTGGAAAGGGGATATGACGAGAACATGCTGGATCAAAAAATCGAGGAAATTGACAAAACAGAGAGGAAGGAGCTTTTGAAATATAAAAGGAAAATGTGTCCGGTGGAAAATGACAGTATCAATGTGGCCATGATCACGGAGTACAGCGAGAACAAGGACATCATAGAAAAAATCTTCCAGAAACACTGGTCACTCCTGAAAGAGGACGACTTAATAGGTGACAAATTACCAGCAAAACCTAAATTCGTATACCGAAAAACTAAGAACCTGAAGAGTCGACTGGCCCCAAGTATAGAGAAGAAAAAGAAGCAAGGGATAACGGACACATTCGGAAAAGAAGTGAAAGGATTTTTCCCATGCCCACTATGTAAAGCGTGTAAACACGGTAAGAAATCAACCACATTCTGCAGCTTCACAACTAAAGAGGAATACAAAGTGAAAGAGCTAATCAGATGTCAAGACAGCGGAGTGATATACATGCTACAGTGTACATGTGGTCTCCAATACGTAGGCCAGACGTCAAGACCCCTAAGAGACCGGATACGCGAACACTTATTACAGATAGAAAAGTTAAACATGGACACAGCCTTATACAGACATTTTTCAACCAAGCATAAAGGGAACACCAAAGAATTAACTTACATGGGCATCCAGAAAATCGGGAAAGATTGGAGAGGTGGAAACTACACAAGAAAATTATTATCCGCAGAATCAAAGTGGATCTTTAATCTAGATTGTCTCCATCCAAAAGGATTAAATAATAAAGAAGATTTATCCCATCTAATCTAATTAAGTCTAGACTGGACAGTATATCCATCTCCTCTCAAATCTTAAATCTTAGCCCACAGAATATCTTGATTCTCTCCCCTCTAAGTATAAGTCTCTACAGTTTTAAAAAAACTCCCAAAAAAACTCTCAAATCTACGCCCACAGAATATCCTGAGCCTCTCCCCTCTAGGTATAAGTCCTCACAGGGTTAAAAAACAATTAAACAATTAACGTTGACATTATTAACAATAACTAACGTTTATATCAGTAAGATGCCTCCACATAAAACATTTAGAGGCTAGCCGAATGATTTCACCAATATGTATATAATTCCCTTCCCTCTCTTCCATACATCTACTGCAGTCCCTACCACTCTCTCCCACACATTCATTATAGTTCTTACAATTTATGATATCTATACCATCTATATATCCAAGGACAGACCACAATTAAGGGTACTCCAGCCACCCTTTGGAAATTCAATAAAACCCTCTACATAACAGCTATATAATTTATACAATTTTTTGAATGGAAGGACGAATCGCAGTTAATGGTACTCCAGCTGCTCCATCGAAATTTAATATTCCTTCAACAGATAGCAAGAAAGGGTAATTGAACAGTCCCCAAATAGCCTGTGTCCAAATAATAATGGGAGCACAAACAACCCAGGATGAATGATAGCGAAACAGATATGTCAGCATCACTCTAAGATACCATACCCCCTCTCTTGTTCCCCCATACTCACAGTTATCGTTGCAAATTAATCTAACCCTGATATAAGAATAAAGTCCAAATTAAGGATGAGCCCACATTTCCAATCACTGGTAATAAATAATTTAAACCCTAAAATAAGAATAATGTTTAAACTAAAGATTAGTCCAAGTCCCCAGTTATAAAAGACAACTAATAGACCAACTCCTCCATATTATATTAAAGGATATTAGAACGCTCTCATACTTCTTCGAAACCAAAGATATGCAAATAATGAGCATATCGCTTCTATATTGCAGACATGCAAATAATTACCATATCGCTTCTATATTGCAAACTTTCAATAAAGGAAGTATAACATACAACTATTAGATATGTAAATAATTAACATATCACCGCTAATACGAACACATCAATACACACAACATAAAGGAATAATCCAACAGAAAATAATTTGGATTAAGACAAACAATAAGAAGTCTTTATTTTATGAATACAAATTAAGACATAACAGCGACAATTCATTTATTTACACACACTATCCCCTATTCAATAAGTTGATCAGCTAAACCAATCACCAGCGCCAACTAGCGATGACGTCACAACCAATGGGGACTTTCAAAAATCGGAACCAAAATTAATTGACCTTAAATTAAATAAATAAATATTGATCAATAACTATTAAACTAAATTGACCTATTACAAGTATCTAAAAACAAATCATTATAGGCATCTAGTATTAATAAATTGGTCACGCATTCCCCACCGGAAGTGACGTAATCGCAAAACACGGAGGTAAAGGATATATTATACAAACGCTAAGAAACAATCCCTAAATACCCCTTATGACATCTATACCATTAGACATCAAAAAACCCTCAAGGAAATAGATCTATAGTGATTATACAGACAAATTCAGAAAATTATTGGAACGCTAAACCGGAAGTCATTGACAAATGACACTTCCGGTCACAATTTAGATTCGCCTATATAAGGCCTAAACAAGCAGCTTACCATCAGTCTTGATAAAGGCCTAGGCAAGGCCGAAACGCGTAGACCTGGTAAGCTCTATTCCACTAGGAGGGTACATTGGAAGTATTATCTACACATTGTATATTTTTTTCTCTCCACAGGTTTTTTATCGATTGGCAGCATTTGTTTGTTATTTCATCTGTTTTGTTTCTATTTTTGCTTGGAGCTCAGTCTCCAACGAGCACTGTTCTACTATTTTTATAGTTTTTTTTATGTTTGTTTGCAACACACATTACGTTGTTGGACATTTGCACATAGAAGATTTTTTCCTTTTTAGCACAGGAGTGGAGTTTTTTCAAAAGGATAGACTCTCATTGCAACTTTGTTTTTTCACAGGATTTCAATTCTTCTTTATTATTATTTTTTCTGCACAGGATTGACATTATTTTTTGGTCACAGGATTGACATCTATTTTGGTCACAAGATTGACTTTTATTTATATATTTTGTCCACAGGATTGTCTTTCAAGCACACTTATCACCACTTGGATTTAGTTCACAGTGTGGAGCGCAAGCTCTCACACACACATCCACACATATTATTGTTACAAATTGTAGCTATTTTTATATATTTGATTACTCTGTTTAAAGTGTAAGATTATATAAGTTTACCCCGTACAAAGTGTAAGAATATAGTTTAATGTTTTTAACTAATTTAGCGAGGATCCTTGCATTTTTTAGCCAAATATTTTAACCATTTGTATAAAGTGTTGTATTACATTTTTATCATAACAACCACACCATCTTTTATTGTATAGAAGATTTGTCTCGAATAAACATTTAAGTCTTAACATTTAAGTCTTAACCTTAACCTTAGCCTCCATTGTTGGCGCCTGGATATACCACTTACATTGAAATCACCCCAGGTGGCAGCTAGGTACCACCATTCCGGGCGTACAAGGTTCAGTAGGCGCTGAGATATACATTTACACACCCCCTTATTTACCAGCAACAGATTGTAGATAAATAAAGATACAGCATTCTAAGCCTATATATATCCTCATTGAGGAACCCAGGGTCAAGCATCCTATATAGGTATCCTATACAGGTATCATACTGCAATATAGACTTGGATCGTATATTTAAAGTTACAGAACCAAATGTCCTAAAAGTAGAACCTCCTAACATATTCCCACCCTGGAGCAATTTAGAGTTTCAACATGGGTATTACTCTTGTAACAGACAAGCACGCTAATTATACCAACACATGCTGCTAGTATAAATCTGACAGCATATGAGAATAACAATATACGTCACATCCAATAAGATTGTGAATACATAAACATCACATCCAATGAATTCAGGCTAAGAACACACACACACTACTATCCCTAAGGCCAAATGAAACAATATACATCACATCCAATCATATTGCGAATACAAAAACAGCACACCCAATGAATTCAGGCCAGGAACACACATCCACTATTATCCCAAAGGCTAAATGAAAGAACACAGGAAATATTAGAGGCGACGTCACAGCCAATCAGATAAGCCAAAAAGCGGCAACAAAATAATACAAATCTAAATAGAATAGAAAATTTTAAAAACATAGGGGCAGATGCATTGCCCCACAATTAATAAACATCTTTAAACAAGTAAAAAGTATATATAACTAGACGGGTTTAAAGACAAAACGGACCGGATGTGACATCACCAATAAGAGGGTGTTAGTATTATCGAAGGGAACAAATGATCTAATAATCAGGACAAGTGACTATCCTTAAGAGTCAGATAGTAATGTACTAATGACGTATTGATTTCACTACCCCTTTTATAATCTGTGGTTGCATATCATGTTATATACCAAACTAAAGTAAAAACGCTGGATACGGCACTTCCGGTTTGGTAACCTCTGACCCCCCAACTCAAAGTAATTGGGATCAAGAGAAGTCTGTATAAAAGGCCACCAGGGCATATAGTTATTCAGTCTTGAGAGAAGCCTCTGAGAGGCCGAAACGCGTTGACCGATTATCTGGTAAGCCTTAAAGGGACATGAAACCCACATTTTTTCTTTCATGATTTAGAAAGAGAATGCAATTTTAAATATCTTTCTAATTTACTTCTATTATCTAATTTGTTTTATTCTCTTGATATTCTTTGCTGAAAGGCATATCTAGATATGCTCAGTAGCTGTTGATTGCTTGTGGTTGCTGCACATAGAAGCCACATGTGATTGGCTCACCCATGCACATTGCTTTTTCTTCAAATAAGGATATCTAAAAAATGAAGCAAAATAAATAATAGAAGTAAATTGTAATGTTGTTTAAATGTGTATGTTCTATCTGAATCATGAAAGAAAGATTTTGGGTTTAGTGGCCCTTTAATTCTAAATTCATATTTGAACTTAAAAGTACTACACTATTGTCAGTATCTTTCACAGAGGGATCCATTAAGGAGCAGCACAGTCTACCTGGATATTTAACTGAGATCACAGCAGCAGCTCTGCAGACTCTCTACTAAAGATTTCAAGTTTATCTTTGGAGTTGTAGTCTTGAAACATTGTTTTTTTTTTAAAACACATTTTTTTCTCATATATTTTTTCTAACACAATTTTTTCACTCTTTTATTTTTTTACTATTTTTATATCACTATTTTTCACGTTTGTCTTTTGATTTTTCTATATAATTTTTATTCTTCATATCATCAAATTTTCTGGAGCATCCTTAGCAGTTTTTCAACAACACATCACCACTAGTTTGGAATTGATTTGGATACAATTGGAAGGTTTAAAAGTTCACTTTGGAAGTTTCACCTACTTTGGGATTCATAATCTTCACATCAAGAACACTGCTTGTTCCGGCTATACTTTATAAGCTGTACTCACAAATCAGACATTTAAAGATGGTAGTATAGTAAGCACATATTTCGGAGACCACAAAAGTGGTTCAGTGCTATACCAGGCTATGGTCAAACAATATTGGAGGAATAACCATTAGGAAGCCTCACATTTTTATGTTGTGCAAAGCTTTCATCTTTATCCTGTGTAAAGTTTTTATTGTTTGATATTTCTGCTTATAATTGGAACTAGTAACATATGCATGGATCCATGTTTTTTTTCTATTTTTATTTTAACATTGCTTTTGAATTGTTTTAAGTGATTTTATACTGTTTCAAGCATTGTTATGCTCTGTATCTTTTTAAGTGATATGTAATAAATATGCTACACCTTTAAGTCACATCTCGAACCCCCGTCAGGTGAGACGCTCTGGACAAACTTACATTTAAAAAAGCTGTTATCTTTGGGGCAATGCCCCACAAAAGGCCCTTTTAAGGGACATTGGTAGTTTATTGTAGGCTAGGTTATTTTTTATTTTTTGGGGAGGGGCGGGGGGCTTTTTTATTTTGATATGGCTATTAGATTAGGTGTATTTCTTTTTTATTTTTGATCATTTGTTTCTTATTTTTTGTAATTTAGTGTTTGTTTTTTTATGTAATGTTAGGTTTTAGTGTAAGGCAGGTCAGGTTTTATTTCACAGGTATGTTTGTATTTATTTTAACTAGGTAGTTAGTAAACAGTTAATAACTATTTACTAACTAGTCTACCTAGTTAAAATAAATACAAACTTACCTGTGAAATAAAAATAAAACCTAAACTAGCTACAATATAACTATTAGCTATATTGTAGCTAGCTTAGGTTTTATTTAACAAGTAAGTTTGTATTTAGTTTAAAATAGTTATTATTTAGTTAATAATTGTAACTTTAGTTTAGCTGTATTTTAATTATGTTAAAGTTAGGGGGTGTTAGGCTTAGAGTTACGTTATGGTTAGGTTTAGGGGTTAATGGATTTATTTAGTGGTAGTGATTTAGGAGGCCTGAGGTTTAGGGGTTAATAACTTTAGTATAGTTGCGGCGACATCGGGAGCGGCAGATTAGGGGTTAATAGTTTTATGTAGGTGCCAGCAATGTTGGGGTGGCAGATTAGGGGTTAATAACTGTATGTAGGTGGCAGCGATATTGGGGCAGCAGATTAGGGTTAATAACTTTATGTAGGTGGCGGCAAAATCTGGGGCGGAAGATTAGGGGTTAATAACTGTATGTAGGTGGCGGCGATATTGGGGGCGACATATTAGGGGTTAATAACTGTATGTAGGTGGCAGCGATATCGGGGGCGGCAGATTAGGGGTTAATAACTGTATTTAGGTGGCGGCGATGTCGGGGGTGGCAGATTAGGGGTGTTTAGACTCTGAGTTTATGTTAGGGTGTTAGGTTTAAAGTTAACTTTTTATTTCCCTATAGACATCAATGGAGCTGCGTTACCGAGTTTTTCATTCTGCGATCGCAGGTGTTAGGCATTTTTTTTTTCCGGCTCTCCCTATTGATTTCTATGGGGAAATCGTGCAGGAGCACGTCAAAGCAGGGCTTTATTTTGGTGTGGTATGGAGCTTAATGCAAACATTTTGCCCGCACAAGCCTGCTTTTTTAAAACTTGTAATGGCAGCGCTATAGGAGGTGAAATAATGTCGCTTTTGTGGCGGTCGTTAAAATCCCTATAGCGTTCAAAACTCGTAATCTAGCTGAAAGTTTGTACATTTTAATTCTATATGTGCCAAGCCCATACATGTGAGGTCTGAGTGCTTTCTATTAGTATCCTGTCCAGCGCCTTTGCTGGAATTGTCCTTGTTTATGTCTAATATATATACTTAGCACCTACAGCACATTACATATAACACATTCATTGTGTATATTTCAATAAAGTGTTCCCTCATAATTATAAGAGTGGGGCCATTGTTCCCTTTTTTAACACAAGTTGATTTCTGACAATGTCTGTCTGTCACCTCAGAGCAGGTGAACAGTGTATGGAACTGCTTCATAAATTGTGTTTCCGGCAAGCCTGGAGGCTTGCCAAAAACACGGTGCATACGGAGCTTGATAAATATGACTCTCTGTCTCACTAACGACTCTCTGTCTCACTAACTCTCTGTCTCACTAACTCTCTGTCTCACTAACCCTCTGTCTCACTAACTCTCTGTCTCACTAACTCTCTGTCTCACTAAATCTCTGTCTCACTAACCCTCTGTCTCACTAACTCTCTGTCTCACTAACTCTCTGTCTCACTAACTCTCTGTCTCACTAACTCTCTGTCTCACTAGCTCTCTGTCTCATTAACTCTCTGTCTCACTAACTCTCTGTCTCACTAACCCTCTGTCTCACTAACTCTCTGTCTCACTAACTCTCTGTCTCATTAACTCTCTGTCTCACTAACTCTCTGTCTCACTAACTCTCTGTCTCACTAACTCTCTGTCTCATTAACTCTCTGTCTCACTAACTCTCTGTCTCACTAACTCTCTGTCTCACTAACTCTCTGTCTCATTAACTCTCTGTCTCACTAACCCTCTGTCTCATTAACTCTCTGTCTCACTAACCCTCTGTCTCACTAACTTTCTGTCTCACTAACCCTCTGTCTCACTAACTCTCTGTCTCACTAACTCTCTGTCTCACTAAATCTCTGTCTCACTAAATCTCTGTCTCACTAACCCTCTGTCTCACTAACTCTCTGTCTCACTAACCCTCTGTCTCACTAACTCTCTGTCTCACTAGCTCTCTGTCTCACTAACCCTCTGTCTCACTAACTCTCTGTCTCACTAACCCTCTGTCTCACTAACTTTCTGTCTCACTAACCCTCTGTCTCACTAACTCTCTGTCTCACTAACTCTCTGTCTCACTAACTCTCTGTCTCACTAACCCTCTGTCTCACTAACTCTCTGTCTCACTAGCTCTCTGTCTCACTAACTCTCTGTCTCACTAACTCTCTGTCTCACTAACTCTCTGTCTCACTAACTCTCTGTCTCACTAACCCTCTGTCTCACTAACTCTCTGTCTCACTAACTCTCTGTCTCACTAACTCTCTGTCTCACTAACTCTCTGTCTCACTAACCCTCTGTCTCACTAACTCTCTGTCTCACTAGCTCTCTGTCTCACTAACCCTCTGTCTCACTAACTCTCTGTCTCACTAACTCTCTGTCTCACTAACTCTCTGTCTCACTAACTCTCTGTCTCACTAACTCTCTGTCTCACTAAATCTCTGTCTCACTAACTCTCTGTCTCACTAACTCTCTGTCTCACTAACTCTCTGTCTCACTAACTCTCTGTCTCACTAAATCTCTGTCTCACTAACTCTCTGTCTCACTAACTCTCTGTCTCACTAACTCTCTGTCTCACTAAATCTCTGTCTCACTAAATCTCTGTCTCACTAAATCTCTGTCTCACTAGCTCTCTGTCTCACTAACTCTCTGTCTCACTAAATCTCTGTCTCACTAACTCTCTGTCTCACTAACTCTCTGTCTCACTAACTCTCTGTCTCACTAACTCTCTGTCTCACTAGCTCTCTGTCTCACTAACTCTCTGTCTCACTAACTCTCTGTCTCACTAACTCTCTGTCTCACTAACTCTCTGTCTCACTAAATCTCTGTCTCACTAAATCTCTGTCTCACTAAATCTCTGTCTCACTAGCTCTCTGTCTCACTAACTCTCTGTCTCACTAAATCTCTGTCTCACTAGCTCTCTGTCTCACTAACTCTCTGTCTCACTAACTCTCTGTCTCACTAGCTCTCTGTCTCACTAACTCTCTGTCTCACTAACCCTCTGTCTCACTAACTCTCTGTCTCACTAACTCTCTGTCTCACTAGCTCTCTGTCTCACTAACTCTCTGTCTCACTAACTCTCTGTCTCACTAAATCTCTGTCTCACTAACCCTCTGTCTCACTAACCCTCTGTCTCACTAACCCTCTGTCTCACTAACCCTCTGTCTCACTAACTCTCTGTCTCACTAAATCTCTGTCTCACTAACTCTCTGTCTCACTAGCTCTCTGTCTCACTACCTCTCTGTCTCACTAACTCTCTGTCTCACTAACTCTCTGTCTCACTAACTCTCTGTCTCACTAACTCTCTGTCTCACTAAATCTCTGTCTCACTAAATCTCTGTCTCACTAAATCTCTGTCTCACTAGCTCCCTGTCTCACTAACTCTCTGTCTCACTAACTCTCTGTCTCACTAACTCTCTGTCTCACTAAATCTCTGTCTCACTAAATCTCTGTCTCACTAACTCTCTGTCTCACTAACTCTCTGTCTCACTAGCTCTCTGTCTCACTAGCTCTCTGTCTCACTAACTCTCTGTCTCACTAAATCTCTGTCTCACTAGCTCTCTGTCTCACTAACCCTCTGTCTCACTAACTCTCTGTCTCACTAACCCTCTGTCTCACTAACTTTCTGTCTCACTAACCCTCTGTCTCACTAACTTTCTGTCTCACTAACCCTCTGTCTCACTAACCCTCTGTCTCACTAACTCTCTGTTTCACTAACCCTCTGTCTCACTAACTCTCTGTCTCACTAACCCTCTGTCTCACTAACTCTCTGTCTCACTAACTCTCTGTCTCACTAACTCTCTGTCTCACTAACCCTCTGTCTCACTAACTCTCTGTCTCACTAACCCTCTGTCTCACTAACCCTCTGTCTCACTAACTCTCTGTCTCACTAGCTCTCTGTCTCACTAACCCTCTGTCTCACTAACCCTCTGTCTCACTAACCCTCTGTCTCACTAACTCTCTGTTTCACTAAATCTCTGTCTCACTAAATCTCTGTCTCACTAGCTCTCTGTCTCACTAACTCTCTGTCTCACTAACCATCTGTCTCACTAACCCTCTGTCTCACTAACTCTCTGTCTCACTAACTCTCTGTCTCACTAGCTCTCTGTCTCACTAACCCTCTGTCTCACTAACCCTCTGTCTCACTAACCCTCTGTCTCACTAACTCTCTGTCTCACTAACCCTCTGTCTCACTAACTCTCTGTCTCACTAACCCTCTGTCTCACTAACTCTCTGTCTCACTAACTCTCTGTCTCACTAACCCTCTGTCTCACTAACCCTCTGTCTCACTAACCCTCTGTCTCACTAACTCTCTGTCTCACTAACCCTCTGTCTCACTAACTCTCTGTCTCACTAACTCTCTGTCTCACTAGCTCTCTGTCTCACTAACTCTCTGTCTCACTAACTCTCTGTTTCACTAAATCTCTGTCTCACTAAATCTCTGTCTCACTAGCTCTCTGTCTCACTAACTCTCTGTCTCACTAACTCTCTGTCTCACTAACCCTCTGTCTCACTAACTCTCTGTCTCACTAACTCTCTGTCTCACTAGCTCTCTGTCTCACTAACCCTCTGTCTCACTAACCCTCTGTCTCACTAACCCTCTGTCTCACTAACTCTCTGTCTCACTAACCCTCTGTCTCACTAACTCTCTGTCTCACTAACTCTCTGTCTCACTAACTCTCTGTGTCACTAACTATCTGTCTCACTAACTCTCTGTCTCACTAACCTTCTGTCTCACTAACTCTCTGTCTCACTAACCTTCTGTCTCACTAACCCTCTGTCTCACTAACCCTCTGTCTCACTAACTCTCTGTCTCACTAACTCTCTGTCTCACTAACTCTCTGTCTCACTAACCCTCTGTCTCACTAACTCTCTGTCTCACTAACTCTCTGTCTCACTAACTCTCTGTCTCACTAACCCTCTGTCTCACTAACTCTCTGTCTCACTAACCCTCTGTCTCACTAACTCTCTGTCTCACTAGCTCTCTGTCTCACTAACCTCTGTCTCACTAACTCTCTGTCTCACTAACTCTCTGTCTCACTAACTCTCTGTCTCACTAACTCTCTGTCTCACTAACTCTCTGTCTCACTAAATCTCTGTCTCACTAACTCTCTGTCTCACTAACTCTCTGTCTCACTAACTCTCTGTCTCACTAAATCTCTGTCTCACTAAATCTCTGTCTCACTAAATCTCTGTCTCACTAGCTCTCTGTCTCACTAACTCTCTGTCTCACTAAATCTCTGTCTCACTAACTCTCTGTCTCACTAACTCTCTGTCTCACTAACTCTCTGTCTCACTAACTCTCTGTCTCACTAACTCTCTGTCTCACTAGCTCTCTGTCTCACTAACTCTCTGTCTCACTAACTCTCTGTCTCACTAACTCTCTGTCTCACTAACTCTCTGTCTCACTAACTCTCTGTCTCACTAAATCTCTGTCTCACTAAATCTCTGTCTCACTAAATCTCTGTCTCACTAGCTCTCTGTCTCACTAACTCTCTGTCTCACTAAATCTCTGTCTCACTAGCTCTCTGTCTCACTAACTCTCTGTCTCACTAACTCTCTGTCTCACTAGCTCTCTGTCTCACTAACTCTCTGTCTCACTAACCCTCTGTCTCACTAACTCTCTGTCTCACTAACTCTCTGTCTCACTAGCTCTCTGTCTCACTAACTCTCTGTCTCACTAACTCTCTGTCTCACTAAATCTCTGTCTCACTAACCCTCTGTCTCACTAACCCTCTGTCTCACTAACCCTCTGTCTCACTAACCCTCTGTCTCACTAACTCTCTGTCTCACTAAATCTCTGTCTCACTAACTCTCTGTCTCACTAGCTCTCTGTCTCACTACCTCTCTGTCTCACTAACTCTCTGTCTCACTAACTCTCTGTCTCACTAACTCTCTGTCTCACTAAATCTCTGTCTCACTAACTCTCTGTCTCACTAAATCTCTGTCTCACTAACTCTCTGTCTCACTAACTCTCTGTCTCACTAACTCTCTGTCTCACTAACTCTCTGTCTCACTAACTCTCTGTCTCACTAACTCTCTGTCTCACTAAATCTCTGTCTCACTAAATCTCTGTCTCACTAACTCTCTGTCTCACTAACTCTCTGTCTCACTAGCTCTCTGTCTCACTAGCTCTCTGTCTCACTAACTCTCTGTCTCACTAAATCTCTGTCTCACTAGCTCTCTGTCTCACTAACCCTCTGTCTCACTAACTCTCTGTCTCACTAACCCTCTGTCTCACTAACTTTCTGTCTCACTAACCCTCTGTCTCACTAACTTTCTGTCTCACTAACCCTCTGTCTCACTAACCGTCTGTCTCACTAACTCTCTGTTTCACTAACCCTCTGTCTCACTAACTCTCTGTCTCACTAACCCTCTGTCTCACTAACTCTCTGTCTCACTAACTCTCTGTCTCACTAACTCTCTGTCTCACTAACCCTCTGTCTCACTAACTCTCTGTCTCACTAACCCTCTGTCTCACTAACCCTCTGTCTCACTAACTCTCTGTCTCACTAACTCTCTGTCTCACTAGCTCTCTGTCTCACTAACCCTCTGTCTCACTAACCCTCTGTCTCACTAACCCTCTGTCTCACTAACTCTCTGTTTCACTAAATCTCTGTCTCACTAAATCTCTGTCTCACTAGCTCTCTGTCTCACTAACTCTCTGTCTCACTAACCCTCTGTCTCACTAACCCTCTGTCTCACTAACTCTCTGTCTCACTAACTCTCTGTCTCACTAGCTCTCTGTCTCACTAACCCTCTGTCTCACTAACCCTCTGTCTCACTAACCCTCTGTCTCACTAACTCTCTGTCTCACTAACCCTCTGTCTCACTAACTCTCTGTCTCACTAACCCTCTGTCTCACTAACTCTCTGTCTCACTAACTCTCTGTCTCACTAACCCTCTGTCTCACTAACCCTCTGTCTCACTAACCCTCTGTCTCACTAACTCTCTGTCTCACTAACCCTCTGTCTCACTAACTCTCTGTCTCACTAACTCTCTGTCTCACTAGCTCTCTGTCTCACTAACTCTCTGTCTCACTAACTCTCTGTTTCACTAAATCTCTGTCTCACTAAATCTCTGTCTCACTAGCTCTCTGTCTCACTAACTCTCTGTCTCACTAACTCTCTGTCTCACTAACCCTCTGTCTCACTAACTCTCTGTCTCACTAACTCTCTGTCTCACTAGCTCTCTGTCTCACTAACCCTCTGTCTCACTAACCCTCTGTCTCACTAACCCTCTGTCTCACTAACTCTCTGTCTCACTAACCCTCTGTCTCACTAACTCTCTGTCTCACTAACTCTCTGTCTCACTAACTCTCTGTGTCACTAACTATCTGTCTCACTAACTCTCTGTCTCACTAACCTTCTGTCTCACTAACTCTCTGTCTCACTAACCTTCTGTCTCACTAACCCTCTGTCTCACTAACCCTCTGTCTCACTAACTCTCTGTCTCACTAACTCTCTGTCTCACTAACTCTCTGTCTCACTAACCCTCTGTCTCACTAACTCTCTGTCTCACTAACTCTCTGTCTCACTAATCTCTGTCTCACTAACCCTCTGTCTCACTAACTCTCTGTCTCACTAACCCTCTGTCTCACTAACTCTCTGTCTCACTAGCTCTCTGTCTCACTAACCCTCTGTCTCACTAACTCTCTGTCTCACTAACTCTCTGTCTCACTAACTCTCTGTCTCACTAACTCTCTGTCTCACTAACTCTCTGTCTCACTAAATCTCTGTCTCACTAACTCTCTGTCTCACTAACCTCTCTGTCTCACAAACTCTCTGTCTCACTAACTCCTCTGTCTCACTAAATCTCTGTCTCACTAAATCTCTGTCTCACTAAGCTCTCTGTCTCACTAACTCTCTGTCTCACTAACTCTCTGTCTCACTTAACTCTCTGTCTCACTAACCTCTCTGTCTCACTAACTCTCTGTCTCACTAACTCTCTACTCTCTGTCTCACTAACTCTCTGTCTCACTAACCCTCTGTCTCACTAACTCTCTGTCTCACTAACTCCTCTGTCTCACTAACTCTCTGTCTCACTAACCCTCTGTCTCACTAACTCTCTGTCTCACTAACTCTCTGTCTCACTAGCTCTCTGTCTCACTAGCTCTCTGTCTCACTAACCCTCTGTCTCACTAACTCTCTGTCTCACTAACTCTCTGTCTCACTAACTCTCTGTCTCACTAACCCTCTGTCTCACTAACTCCTCTGTCCTCACTAACTCTCTGTCTCCTACCTCTGTCTCACTAACTCTCTGTCTCACTAACTCTCTGTCTCACTAGCTCTCTGTCTCACTAACCCTCTGTCTCACTAACTCTCTGTCTCACTAACCCTCTGTCTCACTAACCCTCTGTCTCACTAACCCTCTGTCTCACTAACTCTCTGTCTCACTAACTCTCTGTCTCACTAACTCTCTGTCTCACTAACCCTCTGTCTCACTAACTCTCTGTCTCACTAACTCTCTGTCTCACTAACTCTCTGTCTCACTAACTCTCTGTCTCACTAACTCTCTGTCTCACTAACTCTCTGTCTCACTAACCCTCTGTCTCACTAACTCTCTGTCTCACTAACCCTCTGTCTCACTAACCCTCTGTCTCACTAACCCTCTGTCTCACTAACTCTCTGTCTCACTAACTCTCTGTCTCATTAACTCTCTGTCTCACTAACTCTCTGTCTCACTAACCCTCTGTCTCACTAACCCTCTGTCTCACTAACTCTCTGTCTCACTAACTCTCTGTCTCATTAACTCTCTGTCTCACTAACTCTCTGTCTCACTAACCCTCTGTCTCACTAACCCTCTGTCTCACTAACCCTCTGTGTCACTAACTCTCTGTGTCACTAACTCTCTGTCTCACTAACTCACCGTCTCACTAACTCTCTGTCTCACTAAATATCTGTCTCACTAGCTCTCTGTCTCACTAGCTCTCTGTCTCACTAACCCTCTGTCTCACTAACTCTCTGTCTCACTAACCCTCTGTCTCACTAACTCTCTGTCTCACTAACTCTCTGTCTCACTAGCTCTCTGTCTCACTAACTCTCTGTCTCACTAACTCTCTGTCTCACTAACCCTCTGTCTCACTAACTCTCTGTCTCACTAACCCTCTGTCTCACTAACTCTCTGTCTCACTAACTCTCTGTCTCACTAGCTCTCTGTCTCACTAACTCTCTGTCTCACTAACTCTCTGTCTCACTAAATCTCTGTCTCACTAACCCTCTGTCTCACTAACTCTCTGTCTCACTAACTCTCTGTCTCACTAACTCTCTGTCTCACTAACCCTCTGTCTCACTAACTCTCTGTCTCACTAACCCTCTGTCTCACTAACCCTCTGTCTCACTAACTCTCTGTCTCACTAACTCTCTGTCTCACTAACTCTCTGTCTCACCAACCCTCTGTCTCACTAACCCTCTGTCTCACTAACTCTCTGTCTCACTAACCCTCTGTCTCACTAACCCTCTGTCTCACTAACTCTCTGTCTCACTAACTCTCTGTCTCACTAACTCTCTGTCTCACTAACTCTCTGTCTCATTAAGTAGAAGCAATTCAAAAATCCAGCACTTCAATCCTTAATAGGGTGCATACTGCAGTAGGATTACTGCAAAAATCCTCAAAGTAATATAGAACAAAAGTAGCAGACGCACCACAAAGTCCTTATGCAGAGGTTCTCTTTATTGTCACAAACTGGGAGCCAGGAAAGCAGAACAACGTTTCGGGCTACAAACCCTTATTCATGTTCATAACTTGTACATCACACTTAATCACCTTAAATACCTACAACCAGGTAAAACCACACCTTTTTAATTTAACCATTTACAAGGCAAAAAGAAGGCCTGTCATAGTGACCTCTAGTGGTTTATACCTGAAAATACATGTGATTCACCACATTTATTAAAAACATTTTTTTTAAAAATACAAAGTTTAAAATGCATTTAACAGATGTCATAGCAAGATATTAGATACACAGAATTCAAAGAGCCAGAGAAACAAGGATTATCACATAATTCTTAGTATTTTTACACCTCTTAAAGGAACACTCTCAAATCTAATTCTCTATTCATTCCATTGGGAGCCAATGTGTTTAACTTATTAATCCAGAAAGCCTCACGTTTTTGTAACAATAATTCTCTATTGCCACCATGCCTAGGGCTTTGTACAAAATCTATAATTTGAAAGCGCAGTTGTGCAATTGTGTGGTTGCAGCTCAAAAAATGATAAGCTACAGATGCATTTAAATTATTGGTTCTTATGTTAGATTTATGCTGTATGATTCTATCTCTGACCCGCTGGGTCGTCTCACCTATATAAATTAACCCACACGGACACTTAATTAGGTATATTACAAAGTTTGCATTACAATTAAAGTAGCCCCTAATCCTGAATTTCTGACCTGTTTGGGGATGTATAAAAAGGTCACCTTTTATCATATTGTTGCAATTTGAACAATTCAGGCAAGGGAAGCAACCATTATTTTCTGATGTAATAAAACCTTGTTTAGATTTCTTATTTGACCCAACATCTGCTTTGATTAATTTATCCCTAAGACTGGGTAATCTAGTGTAGGCTGGCATAGGAGGCTGTTGAAATGCTGCAACCTCTGGATTACATTCCTTCAAAACATTCCAATGTTTACAAACAATTTTTTGTATTGCTGCACTGTTAGCACTGTATTCTGAGACAAAAACCAATCTATTAGGGTCCTTTTTCCTTTGAACATCTGTCATATTGACCCTATTCTTTGGTGTCTGTAAAACTTTCCTCAAAGTTGTCTGTATCATATCATAAGGATACCCACGCTCAATAAATCTTACACCCATTTCTTCTAACCTTTGTAGGGCCAATTTTTCATCCTTAACAATACGTTTAACCCTAAGCATTTGACTGTATGGTAATGACTGGATTAAAGAAGGGGCATGGGCACTAGAAAAGTGTAGAAGGCTATTCCTGTCTGTTTTTTTCCTATACAAATCTGTCTTTAGACAGGAACCATCCCTATAGACTTTAGTGTCCAAAAAATTAATTGATTCTTCACTCCAAGATAGGGTAAACTTGATACATCTAGAAGCCATATTGAGATCTTTAACAAACTGCTGAAGGGAGCCAACGTCACCCCACCAAATGCCAAATATGTCATCTATGTAGCGCCACCAGGTGGCGCCACACAGATGAAATAGATTGTTCTCATAGACAAACTTTTCCTCGAATACACTCATAAAAATGTTGGCATAGGTAGGGGCGACGTTGGACCCCATAGCAGTGCCCTGCTTCTGTACAAAGTAAGAGTCTTCAAACAAGAAGTAATTACAGTATAACACAATCTCCATTAGTTCAATAATAAACTGCTGCTGCATAACTGTAAATTTATTACTTCTGGCCATAATCACCCTGATAGAATCTAACCCACTGGTATGGGGTATAGCAGTGTACAGACTCACAATATCAAGACTATATAAAATACATTTATCCATATTACCTGGTAAGTTCTCAATTTTAGATAGAAAGTCATCTGTATCTTTGATATATGACATTGCTTGTGACACAAAAGGTCTCAAGAGCTTATCCATGTAAATGGATATATTTGTGCAGATAGAATCAGTGCCAGCTACAATGGGGCGTCCTGGTGGGGCCCCAAGATTTTTATGAACCTTGGGCAGAGTGTATAATACTGGAACAATAAACTCATTTTTAATCAGAAATTTCCTTGTTTCAGTGTCAATCAAACCATTCAAGTAAGCTCGCTCATCACATTTTTTTATATCACACTGGATCTTGGAAGAGGGATCATATGTTAAAGGCATATACACATCAGTTTTAGCCAGCTGACCTTTTATTTCATTCACATAGTAATCTCTCTCCATGATCACAGTGGCTCCGCCTTTATCGGCCTGTTTACAAATTAACCCCTTGTTATCAATCAGTGTTTTTAGAGCCACATTATCTTTTTTAGACATGTTAGGTATAAATTTCTCCTTTAGTTGTTTTTTCTTTAAAACATCTAAATCACGTTTTATTAATTTCATATATACATCAATACTCGGGTCAAATGTTGTTGGAACAAAACCACTTTTATTTCTCAATCCAAGACTCTTAATAGTTAGCATGTCATTAATTCCCTTCACTTGCTTACTATACATTTCTCTGCTATCTGTGTTGGAAAAGAAGGATTTTAGCTTTAAACTTCTGTTAAATTTGTACAGATCCTGTTCTAATTTAAACCAGTTACATCTCTCTTGTTTACAGAAGGATAGTCCCTTTTCCAATACCTTACTTTGATCTTCAGTAAGCACAGTGTCAGAAATGTTGATAACTAAAGTCTCTTCCCCTGACGGGTCTTCCTCTGAGTGGCTTGGACTGGCTTGCTGCTTGTTGGGATTGCGGCTATGTTTCCTGCCGCCACGTCTCCTCCGGCGTCTGATTCCCCCGACGAAGACTCTGTAGTCATATCGGAGCTGCTCACCTCCTTCTGGGCTCTCCGTTCCAGTCGGCGTGCGTTACCGGAAGTAGTATTCCTCATACTTCCGGTTGGGTCCCGGGTCCACCGGTAAACTGCTCCGGTCAGATAATCATGCTCGTCACGACTAAATTTGACCCTCTTTTTATTTTCAAGCTCCTTCTTCATCTCATTAATTTTTGCATTTCTTTCTTTCAGAGCCTTATCAACATCCAGATCGCCTGCATTCTGTTTCAAGCTTAACTCGACTTCCTTAATCTCATCAGCCTGTGCATCTATGGTTTTCTGTAGAAACTCCACTGTAAGTACAATGATGTCCTTAGACATCATTGTACTTACAGTGGAGTGCATCTATGGCTTTCTACAGAAAGCCATAGATGCACAGGCTGATGAGATTAAGGAAGTCGAGTTAAGCTTGAAACAGAATGCAGGCGATCTGGATGTTGATAAGGCTCTGAAAGAAATAAATGCAAAAATTAATGAGATGAAGAAGGAGCTTGAAAATAAAAAGAGGGTCAAATTTAGTCATGACGAGCATGATTATCTGACCGGAGCAGTTTACCCGTGGACCCGGGACCCAACCGGAAGTATGAGGAATACTACTTCCGGTAACGCACGCCGACGGGAACGGAGAGCCCAGAAGGAGGTGAGCAGCTCCGATATGACTACAGAGTCTTCGTCGGGGGAATCAGACGCCGGAGGAGACGTGGCGGCAGGAAACATAGCCGCAATCCCAACAAGCAGCAAGCCAGTCCGAGCCACTCAGAGGAAGACCCGTCAGGGGAAGAGACTTTAGTTATCAACATTTCTGACACTGTGCTTACTGAAGATCAAAGTAAGGTATTGGAAAAGGGACTATCCTTCTGTAAACAAGAGAGATGTAACTGGTTTAAATTAGAACAGGATCTGTACAAATTTAACAGAAGTTTAAAGCTAAAATCCTTCTTTTCCAACACAGATAGCAGAGAAATGTATAGTAAGCAAGTGAAGGGAATTAATGACATGCTAACTATTAAGAGTCTTGGATTGAGAAATAAAAGTGGTTTTGTTCCAAGAACATTTGACCCGAGTATTGATGTATATATGAAATTAATAAAACGTGATTTAGATGTTTTAAAGAAAAAACAACTAAAGGAGAAATTTATACCTAACATGTCTAAAAAAGATAATGTGGCTCTAAAAACACTGATTGATAACAAGGGGTTAATTTGTAAACAGGCCGATAAAGGCGGAGGCACTGTGATCATGGAGAGAGATTATTATGTGAATGAAATAAAAGGTCAGCTGGCTAAAACTGATGTGTATATGCCTTTAACATATGATCCCTCTTCCAAGATCCAGTGTGATATAAAAAAATGTGTTGAGCGAGCTTACTTGAATGGTTTGATTGACACTGAAACAAGGAAATTTCTGATTAAAAATGAGTTTATTGTTCCAGTATTATACACTCTGCCCAAGGTTCATAAAAATCTTGGGGCCCCACTAGGACGCCCCATTGTAGCTGGCACTGATTCTATCTGCACAAATATATCCATTTACATGGATAAGCTCTTGAGACCTTTTGTGTCACAAGCAATGTCATATATCAAAGATACAGATGACTTTCTATCTAAAATTGAGAACTTACCAGGTAATATGGATAAATGTATTTTATATAGTCTTGATATTGTGAGTCTGTACACTGCTATACCCCATACCAGTGGGTTAGATTCTATCAGGGTGATTATGGCCAGAAGTAATAAATTTACAGTTATGCAGCAGCAGTTTATTATTGAACTAATGGAGATTGTGTTATACTGTAATTACTTCTTGTTTGAAGACTCTTATTTTGTACAGAAGCAGGGCACTGCTATGGGGTCCAACGTCGCCCCTACCTATGCCAACATTTTTATGAGTGTATTCGAGGAAAAGTTTGTCTATGAGAACAATCTATTTCATCTGTGTGGCGCCACCTGGTGGCGCTACATAGATGATATATTTGGCATTTGGTGGGGTGACGTTGGCTCCCTTCAGCAGTTTGTTAAAGATCTCAATATGGCTTCTAGATGTATCAAGTTTACCCTATCTTGGAGTGAAGAATCAATTAATTTTTTGGACACTAAAGTATATAGGGATGGTTCCTGTCTAAAGACAGATTTGTATAGGAAAAAAACAGACAGGAATAGCCTTCTACACTTTTCTAGTGCCCATGCCCCTTCTTTAATCCAGTCATTACCATACAGTCAAATGCTTAGGGTTAAACGTATTGTTAAAGATGAAAAATTGGCCCTACAAAGGTTAGAAGAAATGGGTGTAAGATTTATTGAGCGTGGGTATCCTTATGATATGATACAGACAACTTTGAGGAACGTTTTACAGACACCAAAGAATAGGGTCAATATGACAGATGTTCAAAGGAAAAAGGACCCTAATAGATTGGTTTTTGTCTCAGAATACAGTGCTAACAGTGCAGCAATACAAAAAATTGTTCGTAAACATTGGAATGTTTTGAAGGAATGTAATCCAGAGGTTGCAGCATTTCAACAGCCTCCTAGGCCAGCCTACACTAGATTACCCAGTCTTAGGGATAAATTAATCAAAGCAGATGTTGGGTCAAATAAGAAATCTAAACAAGGTTTTATTACATCAGAAAATAATGGTTGCTTCCCTTGCCTGAATTGTTCAAATTGCAACAATATGATAAAAGGTGACCTTTTTATACATCCCCAAACAGGTCAGAAATTCAGGATTAGGGGCTACTTTAATTGTAATGCAAACTTTGTAATATACCTAATTAAGTGTCCGTGTGGGTTAATTTATATAGGTGAGACGACCCAGCGGGTCAGAGATAGAATCATACAGCATAAATCTAACATAAGAACCAATAATTTAAATGCATCTGTAGCTTATCATTTTTTGAGCTGCAACCACACAATTGCACAACTGCGCTTTCAAATTATAGATTTTGTACAAAGCCCTAGGCATGGTGGCAATAGAGAATTATTGTTACAAAAACGTGAGGCTTTCTGGATTAATAAGTTAAACACATTGGCTCCCAATGGAATGAATAGAGAATTAGATTTGAGAGTGTTCCTTTAAGAGGTGTAAAAATACTAAGAATTATGTGATAATCCTTGTTTCTCTGGCTCTTTGAATTCTTTGTATATAATATCTTGCTATGACATCTGTTAAATGCATTTTAAACTTTGTATTTTTTTAAAAAATGTTTTAATAAATGTGGTGAATCACATGTATTTTCAGGTATAAACCACTAGAGGTCACTATGACAGGCCTTCTTTTTGCCTTGTAAATGGTTAAATTAAAAAGGTGTGGTTTTACCTGGTTGTAGGTATTTAAGGTGATTAAGTGTGATGTACAAGTTATGAACATGAATAAGGGTTTGTAGCCCGAAACGTTGTTCTGCTTTCCTGGCTCCCAGTTTGTGACAATAAAGAGAACCTCTGCATAAGGACTTTGTTGTGCGTCTGCTACTTTTGTTCTATATCTCTCTGTCTCATTAACTCTCTGTCTCACTAACTCTCTGTCTCACTAACCCTCTGTCTCACTAACTCTCTGTCTCACTAACTCTCTGTCTCACTAACTCTCTGTCTCACTAACTCTCTGTCTCACTAACTCTCTGTCTCACTAACTCTCTGACTCACAAACTCTCTGTCTCACTAACTCTCTGTCTCACTAACTCTCTGACTCACTAACTCTCTGTCTCACTAACTCTCTGTCTCACTAGCTCTCTGTCTCACTAGCTCTCTGTCTCACTAACTCTCTGTCTCACTAACTCTCTGTCTCACTAACTCTCTGTCTCACCAACCCTCTGTCTCACTAACTCTCTGTCTCACTAACTCTCTGTCTCACTAACTCTCTGTCTCACTAACTCTCTGTCTCACTAACTCTCTGTCTCACTAACTCTCTGTCTCACTAACCCTCTGTCTCACTAACTCTCTGTCTCACTAACCCTCTGTCTCACTAACTCTCTGTCTCACTAGCTCTCTGTCTCACTACCTCTCTGTCTCACTAACTCTCTGTCTCACTAACCCTCTGTCTCACTAACCCTCTGTCTCACTAACTCTCTGTCTCACTAACCATCTGTCTCACTAACCCTCTGTCTCACTAACCCTCTGTCTCACTAACTCTCTGTCTCACTAACTCTCTGTCTCACTAACCCTCTGTCTCACTAACCCTCTGTCTCACTAACTCTCTGTCTCACTAACCCTCTGTCTCACTAACCCTCTGTCTCACTAACCCTCTGTCTCACTAACCCTCTGTCTCACTAACTCTCTGTCTCACTAACCCTCTGTCTCACTAACCCTCTGTCTCACTAACCCTCTGTCTCACTAACTCTCTGTCTCACTAACCCTCTGTCTCACTAACTCTCTGTCTCATTAACTCTCTGTCTCACTAACTCTCTGTCTCACTAACTCTCTGACTATCTGTAAACTCCAATGCCTAGACCTGTACCTATCTTGAAAAAGCAATACAGTCAAGGAAACCATGTTAAGAGCGTGCTTATATACCCTATGTAAAAGGTTTTTTATGGAATGTGTATAATGCGATGATGTCATAGTCTTCGTTTTGCATAACATTATCATAATTAAGTATATCAAAATCCAAATGATGATTTGTGGTCATGTCGTATTTGTTAACTGTTCTAAATGTTTATTTCTAATAATGTTTCCTAATCACCAATGTGAATGTTTTGTTTGTGTATAAGTGTGAAATTATTTTTTCTTGTTCTTTTGTTCCGTGATGCAGAGCCAAAGGTATTTTCAAAATCCTCGTTTAGTGTAAATGTTGTGTAGTATTTGTTGTAAACGATTTTGAATGTTGAATGCGGATGTGCTATGTTGTGTGAGCGATTGTTGTTTGTACATTTGACCTGATTATTTTTAGTGTCCATTATGTTGTATGTGTAATATGACAGAGCAGTGTGTAGTTCTCGCGATATTATGTGTTAGATGAAAAATCTGTTTATTCTTCAGTTTGCATTGATCTCTATGGGAGAATCCATTAGGTGTCCGTGATTACACAAGTGAAATAAACGCGGTACTCGTGTTAATGTGATACGTAACAAGGTTCTTTTCAGACTTGTAATATCTACGTTATGAAGAGTGCGTAATGAAAATTATGAATACGCTATTTGCGAACAGCCAATACGCAAAACTTGTCATCTAGGTGAAAGAGAGTAATTACTGGAGGATGTAATCCAAATGAGCTAAAAGGTTTATGCAACTTCAGCACAATAAACGTATAAAACTTGAGACTTTATTGATACATTAAAGCACAGTTTTCAGTACATGATAAGGAGTGTTTGTCCATGCCGAACTAGCACTGCATCAACTGACGCGTTAAACACCCTCCTGATTCTTTCTCAAGGGTAGTGGAGTATGAGAGGTGGTGTGTCTGCTTACGTTGCCTAGCTATGCCTATTGCTTTTGGTGGCCAATTCAAGTTTGCAAACCAAACACTTCACCATCTAATCACGCTTCACTAATTGACACAGATCAATATAAAAATCACTTGGATACATTAAAGCAAAATATTATCAACTTTGATAGAAACACATAAAATAAAATATTAATTACATTAATGTTGTTATTAGGATTCCAATCTTACTATATCATGGTCTCATCAATTACAGATCAGCTTGAAATAAGCCAATAACATCTCAGATTTATACCAAAAGGTTCCTTTGTACCCAGTTTAAAGATCCACTGGACCTCTTTGTCCAGTATTGTTTTAAAACGGCCCCCTCCTCTCCTATCAAAGGAACAAAATCTATGCTTGGAATTTTAAAGAATTTTTACCCTCACTGTTTGCAAAAATGTTTTACTACTGGAATTTTTGGAGGTACAATTTCAATGGATAGTAAATGCTTCCTTATTCAATGTTTAAGATTCTGACTTGTGCAGCCTGTATAATTATGTTTGCACACTTTACATATGATGAGGTAAATCACATACCGTGAGCAATAATCCAGTCTATAATGTAAATTGTATGTGCTGCTATTTGTGGTAGAACAAAACTCATGACCAACCATTGTATGTGCACATACTACAGGGAGTGCAGAATTATTAGGCAAGTTGTATTTTAAGGATTAATTTTATTATTGAACAACAACCATGTTCTCAATTAACACAAAAAACTCATTAATATCAAAGCTGAATAGTTTTGGAAGAAGTTTTTAGTTTGTTTTTAGTTATAGCTATTTTAGGGGGATATCTGTGTGTGCAGGTGACTATTACTGAGCATAATTATTAGGCAACTTAACAAAAAACAAATATATACCCATTTCAATTATTTATTTTTACCAGTGAAACCAATATAACATCTCAACATTCACAAATATACATTTCTGACATTCAAAAACAAAACAAAAACAAATCAGTGACCAATATAGCCACCTTTCTTTGCAAGGACACTCAAAAGCCTGCCATCCATGGATTCTGTCAGTGTTTTGATCTGTTCACCATCAACATTGCGTGCAGCAGCAACCACAGCCTCCCAGACACTGTTCAGAGAGGTGTACTGTTTTCCCTCCTTGTAAATCTCACATTTGATGATGGACCACAGGTTCTCAATGGGGTTCAGATCAGGTGAACAAGGAGGCCATGTCATTAGATTTTCTTCTTTTATACCCTTTCTTGCCAGCCACGCTGTGGAGTACTTGGACACGTGTGATGGAGCATTGTCCTGCATGAAAATCATGTTTTTCTTGAAGGATGCAGACTTCTTCCTGTACCACTGCTTGAAGAAGGTGTCTTCCAGAAACTGGCAGTAGGACTGGGAGTTGAGCTTGACTCCATCCTCAACCCGAAAAGGCCCCACAAGCTCATCTTTGATGATACCAGCCCAAACCAGTACTCAACCTCCACCTTGCTGGCGTCTGAGTCGGACTGGAGCTCTCTGCCCTTTACCAATCCAGCCACGGGCCTATCCATCTGGCCCATCAAGACTCACTCTCATTTCATCAGTCCATAAAACCTTAGAAAAATCAGTCTTGAGATATTTCTTGGCCCAGTCTTGACGTTTCAGCTTGTGTGTCTTGTTCAGTGGTGGTCGTCTTTCAGCCTTTCTTACCTTGGCCATGTCTCTAAGTATTGCACACCTTGTGCTTTTGGGCACTCCAGTGATGTTGCAGCTCTGAAATATGGCCAAACTGGTGGCAAGTGGCATCTTGGCAGCTGCACGCTTGACTTTTCTCAGTTCATGGGTAGTTATTTTGCGCCTTGGTTTTCCACACGCTTCTTGCGACCCTGTTGACTATTTTGAATGAAACGCTTGATTGTTCGATGATCACGCTTCAGAAGCTTTGCAATTTTAAGAGTGCTGTATCCCTCTGCAAGATATCTCACTATTTTTACTTTTCTGAGCCTGTCAAGTCCTTCTTTTGACCCATTTTGCCAAAGGAAAGGAAGTTGCCTAATAATTATGCACACCTGATATAGGGTGGTGATGTCATTAGACCACACCCCTTCTCATTACAGAGATGCACATCACCTAATATGCTTAATTGGTAGTAGGCTTTCGAGCCTATACAGCTTGGAGTAAGACAAAATGCATAAAGAGGATGATGTGGTCAAAATACTCATTTGCCTAATAATTCTGCACACAGTGTATACATGGTTGTACATACTATACATGGATTTTCCACACCTAAGGAAACCTTTCTTAGAATGCCAAGTTTCACAATCGCTCTTCTTTGATTTACATACATAATTTACCACTTAAGATCCTAAAGTTGGGACCCTTGCTGGAATAAACCTACATCCCCTAATTAAAATCTGGTTGAGTTTTGGGTCCAGTTTGAGGATATTTATCTTTGATTTTACTAGGAACTTAATCTGACTGAGCTGTGTACTAAAGGGGGTAGTACAGTTTATTGGCTTATCATCACTATTGCTGCCATATCCCATCTTTCTCCCTTTTTTTCATTTCAACAAATTCTTTCTACTCAATGTTCTCACATTTGATGTCATCATACCCTCCTTTCACCAATTTCTCAATTAGATCCAATGAGTGTTTATCAATCATACTTCTCAAATGTACTACAGATCCTCCTTATCAGATTGTATTAGGTTGATGAAACAGCCCTTGATAAATGTGTTGCCTTTGCTTTTAATGAACCCTTTTTAATTGTTATCACTCTTGTATGTTGTTTATTGGGGCATGTTGATTGCCTGTTTTATGGTGTTCCTGTTTTAGCCGGTATCTGTCAGCTGGGTGACTGCAAAGTTCCAGTCTGTGCCTAACGCACCTTGAGGTGCTATAATGATATGAGTGTTCCTCTATATACATTCTCTTGCTTTACTAACTGTACCTAACCACTGAGTGTTCCTCTATATACATTCTCTTGCTTTACTAACTGTACCTAACCACTGAGTGTTCCTCTATATACATTCTCTTGCTTTACAAACTGTACCTGACCACTGAGTGTTCCTCTATATACATTATCTTGCTTTACTAACTGTACCTGACCACTGAGTGTTCCTCTATATACATTATCTTGCTTTACTAACTGTACCTGACCACTGAGTGTTCCTCTATATACATTATCTTGCTTTACTAACTGTACCTGACCACTGAGTGTTCCTCCATATACATTCTCTTGCTTTACAAACTGTACCTGACCACTGACCTGACCACTGAGTGTTCCTCTATATACATTTTCTTGCTTTACTAACTGTACCTGACCACTGAGTGTTCCTCTATATACATTATCTTGCTTTACTAACTGTACCTGACCACTGAGTGTTCCTCTATGTACATTCTATTGCTTTACTAATTGTACCTGACCACTGAGTGTTTCTCTATATACATTACCTTGCTTTACTAACTGTACCTGACCACTGAGTGTTCCTCTATATACATTCTATTGCTTTACTAACTGTACCTGACCACTGAGTGCTCCTCTATATACATTCTCTTGCTTTACTAACTGTACCTGACCACTGAGTGTTCCTCTATATACAATCCCTTTCTTTGCTAACTGTACCTGAAAACTGAGTGTTCCTCTATATACATTCTCTTGCTTTACTAACTGTACCTGACCACTGAGTGCTCCTCTATATACATTCTCTTGCTTTACTAACTGTACCTGACCACTGAGTGTTCCTCTATATACATTCCCTTGCTTTACTAACTGTACCTGACCACTGAGTGTTCCTCTATATACATTCTCTTGCTTTACAAACTGTACCTGACCACTGAGTGTTCCTCTATATACATTCTCTTGCTTTACAAACTGTACCTGACCACTGAGTGTTCCTCTATATACATTCTCTTGCTTTACTAACTGTACCTGACCACTGAGTGTTCCTCTATATACATTCTCTTGCTTTACTAACTGTACCTGACCACTGAGTGTTCCTCTATATACATTCCCTTGCTTTACTAACTGTACCTGACCACTGAGTGTTCCTCTATATACATTCTCTTGCTTTACTAACTGTACCTGACCACTGAGTGTTCCTCTATATACATTCTCTTGCTTTACTAACTGTACCTGACCACTAAGTTTTCCTCCATATAATGTACATTCCCTTGCTTTACTAACTGTACCTGACCACTGAGTGTTCCTCTATATACATTCCCTTGCTTTACTAACTGTACCTGACCACTGAGTGTTCCTCTATATACATTCCCTTGCTTTACTAACTGTACCTGACCACTGAGTGTTCCTCTATATACATTCTCTTGCTTTACTAACTGTACCTGACCACTGAGTGTTCCTCTATATACATTCTCTTGCTTTACTAACTGTACCTGACCACTAAGTTTTCCTCCATATAATGTACATTCCCTTGCTTTACTAACTGTACCTGACCACTGAGTGCTCCTCTATATACATTCTCTTGCTTTACTAATTGTACCTGACCACTGAGTGTTCCTCTATATACATTATCTTGCTTTACAAACTCTACCTGACCACTGAGTGCTCCTCTATATACAATCCCTTTCTTTGCTAACTGTACCTGACCACTGAGTGTCCCTCTATATACATTCTCTTACTTTACTAACTGTACCTGACCACTTAGTGCTCCTCTATATACATTCTCTTGCTTTACTAATTTTACCTGACCACTGAGTGTTCCTCTATATACATTATCTTGTTTTACAAACTGTACCTGACCACTGAGTGCTCCTCTATATACAATCCCTTTCTTTGCTAACTGTACCTGACCACTGAGTGTTCCTCTATATACGTTATCTTGTTTTACAAACTGTACCTGACCACTGATTGTTCCTCTATATACATTCTATTGCTTTACTAACTGTACCTGACCACTGAATGTTCCTCTATATACATTATCTTGCTTTACTAACTGTACCTGACCACTGAGTGTTCCTCTATATACATTCCCTTGCTTTACTAACTGTATCTGACCACTGAGTGTTCCTCTATATACATTCTCTTGCTTTACTAACTGTACCTGACCACTGAGTGTTCCTCTATATACAATCCCTTTCTTTACTAACTGTACCTGACCACTGAGTGTTCCTCTATATACATTATCTTGCTTTACTAACTGTACCTGACCACTGACCTGACCACTGAGTGTTCCTCTATATACATTATCTTGCTTTACTTACTGTACCTGACCATTGAGTGTTCCTCTATATACAATCCCTTTCTTTACTAACTGTACCTGACCACTGAGTGTTCCTCTATATACATTATCTTGCTTTACTAACTGTCCCTGACCAATGAGTATTCCTCTATATACATTATCTTGCTTTACTAACTGTACCTGACCACTGAGTGTTCCTCTATATACAATCCCTTTCTTTACTAACTGTACCTGACCACTGAGTGTTCCTCTATATACATTATCTTGCTTTACTAACTGTCCCTGACCAATGAGTATTCCTCTATATACATTATCTTGCTTTACTAACTGTACCTGACCACTGAGTGTTACTCTATATACATTCCCTTGCTTTACTAACTGTATCTGACCACTGAGTGTTCCTCTATATACATTCTCTTGCTTTACTAACTGTACCTGACCACTGAGTGCTCCTCTATATTCATTCCCTTGCTTTACTAACTGTATCTGACCACTGAGTGTTCCTCTATATACATTCTCTTGCTTTACTAACTGTACCTGACCACTGAGTGTTCCTCTATATACAATCCCTTTCTTTACTAACTGTACCTGACCACTGAGTGTTCCTCTATATACATTATCTTGCTTTACTAACTGTACCTGACCACTGAGTGTTCCTCTATATACATTATCTTGCTTTACTAACTGTACCTGACCACTGAGTGTTCCTCTATATACATTCTCTTGCTTTACAAACTGTACCTGACCACTGACCACTGAGTGTTCCTCTATATACATCCCCTTGCTTTACAAACTGTACCTGACCACTGAGTGTTCCTCTATACACATTATCTTGCTTTACAAACTGTACCTGACCACTGAGTGCTCATCTATATAAATTCTCTTGCTTTACTAACTGTACCTGACCACTGAGTGCTCCTCTATATACATTCCCTTGCTTTACTAACTGTACCTGACCACTGAGTGTTCCTCTATATACATTCTATTGCTTTACAAACTGTACCTGACCACTGAGTGTTCCTCTATATACATTTCCTTGCTTTACAATCTGTACCTGACCACTGAGTAATCCTCTATATACATTCTCTTGCTTTACTAACTGTACCTGACCACTGAGTGTTCCTCTATATACATTATCCTGCTTTACTAACTGTATCTGACCACTGAGTGTTCCTCTATATACATTATCTTGCTTTACAAACTGTACCTGACCACTGACCACTGAGTGTTCCTCTATATACATCCCCTTGCTTTACAAACTGTACCTGACCACTGAGTGTTCCTCTATATACATTCTCTTGCTTTACTAACTGTACCTGACCACTGAGTGCTCCTCTATATACATTCTCTTGCTTTACTAACTGTACCTGACCACTGAGTGCTCCTCTATATACATTCTCTTGCTTTACTAACTGTACCTGACCACTGAGTGCTCCTCTATATACATTCTCTTGCTTTACTAACTGTACCTGACCACTGAGTGCTCCTCTATATACATTCTCTTGCTTTACAAACTGTACCTGACCACTGAGTGTTCCTCTATATACATTTCCTTGCTTTACTAACTGTACCTGACCACTGAGTGTTCCTCTATATACATTATCTTGCTTTACTAACTGTACCAGACCACTGAGTGTTCCTCCATATACATTTCCTTGCTTTACTAACTGTACCTGACCACTGAGTGTTCCTCTATATACATTCTCTTGCTTTACAAACTGTACCTGACCACTGAGTGTTCCTCTATATACATTCTCTTGCTTTACTAATTGTACCTAACCACTGAGTGTTCCTCTATATACATTTTGCTTGCTTTACTAACTGTACCTGACCACCGAGTGTTCCTCTATATACAATCTCTTGCTTTACTAACTGTACCTGACCACTGAGTGCTCCTCTATATACATTCTCTTGCTTTACAAACTGTACCTGACCACTGAGTGTTCCTCTATATACATTTCCTTGCTTTACTAACTGTACCTGACCACTGAGTGTTCCTCTATATACATTATCTTGCTTTACTAACTGTACCAGACCACTGAGTGTTCCTCCATATACATTCTCTTGCTTTACTAACTGTACCTGACCACTGAGTGTTCCTCTATATACATTCTCTTGCTTTACTAACTGTACCTGACCACTGAGTGTTCCTCTATATACATTTTGCTTGCTTTACTAACTGTACCTGACCACCGAGTGTTCCTCTATATACATTCTCTTGCTTTACAAACTGTACCTGACCACTGAGTGTTCCTCTATATATATTATCTTGCTTTACAAACTGTACCTGACCACTGAGTGTTCCTCTATATACATTATCTTGCTTTACTAACTGTACCTGACCAATGAGTGTTCCTCTATATACATTCTCTTGCTTTACTAACTGTACCTGACCACTGAGTGTTCCTCTATATACATTCTCTTGCTTTACAAACTGTACCTGACCACTGAGTGTTCCTCTATATACATTTTCTTGCTTTACAAACTGTACCTGACCACTGAGTGTTCCTCTATATACATTCCCTTGCTTTACTAACAGTACCTGACCACTGAGTGCTCCTCTATATACATTCTCTTGCTTTACTAACTGTACCTGACCACTGAGTGTTCCTCTATATAAATTCTCTTGCTTTACAAACTGTACCTGACCACTGAGTGTTCCTCAATATACATTTCCTTGCTTTACTAACTGTACCTGACCACTGAGTGTTCCTCTATATACAATCCCTTTCTTTGCTAACTGTACCTGACTACATGCTCCTCTATATACATTATATTGCTTTACTAACTGTACCTGACCACTGAGTGTTCCTCTATATACAAGTGTAGGTGTATCTCAGCGCCAACTAGACCTTGTATGCCCGGAGTGGTGGTACCTAGCTACCACCTAAATGGATTAAATGTAAATAGTGTATCCAGGCGCCAACAATGGAGGCTAAGGTTAGAACTATTTATCAATATTTATTCATGACAATTCCTCTGTTGTAAACAGTTACAATATTAAAATAATTTAAAACAATAATTTGAGTATTAAAATCTAGAAAAAAGCATGGATCCACGCTAAAAATTAAAAATTTCATAAAAACAATAATCTTAAACTGTATGCAGGGTAATTATAAAAATAGACAAATTCTAACAATGATGTATTAGGCAATTTTAGTGTGATGGTGCGTGTGAGAGCTTCCGCTCCACACTGTGAGTGCAAGATAAGTCCAAGTGGCGATGGGTGTGCTGGAAAATAAAGAAATCAATCCTGTGAAAAAAATGATTTAAAAAGTCAATCCTGTTAGAACCAAAATTTCACTCCTGTGTGAGAAAAAAATCACTCCTGTGTGGGAAAAAATAGCTCACTCCTGTTTGAAAAAATAATAAATGTCAATCCTGTGACCCAATAATGTCTAATGCTTGCTGTGTGTTGTTGTTCTTATCCCTTTAATGCCGTGTTCCAAAAAAGGCTTGATGTATGTTGCAAGTCAAAAAAATGTTTTAAAAGAAAAATATGCAGAAAAAATATAGAAAAAATATGTGAAGAAAGTGCTCTTTGGAGACTGAGCTCCAGCGAAAATTAAAACGATACACAAGGAATAACAAACAAATGCTGCCAAACGAAAAACCTGTGGGTAAAAAAATAAACACAATGTGTAGAAAATTTCTCAAATATACCCTCCTAATGAGATAGAGCTTACCAGGTCTACGCGTTTCGGCCTTTCCTAGGCCTTTATCAAGACTAATGGTAAGCTGTTAGTTTGGGCCTTATATAGGGGATTCCAATCTGTGACCGGAAGTGTCATTTGTCAATGACTTCCGGTTTTCCGTTACAATGGTTTTCAATATATATATAGAATTGGTATATGAAATTAATACTTTGACCACTGAGTGCTCCTCTATATACATTCTCTTGCTTTACTAACTGTACCTGACCACTGAGTGTTCCTCTATATACATTCTCTTGCTTTACAAACTGTACCTGACCACTGAGCGTTCCTCTATATACATTCTCTTGTTTTACAAACTGTACCTGACCACTGAGTGTTCCTCTATATACATTCTCTTGCTTTACAAACTGTACCTGACCACTGAGCGTTCCTCTATATACATTCTCTTGTTTTACAAACTGTACCTGACCACTGAGTGTTCCTCTATATACATTCTCTTGCTTTACAAACTGTACCTGACCACTGAGCGTTCCTCTATATACATTCTCTTGTTTTACAAACTGTACCTGACCACTGAGTGTTCCTCTATATACATTATCTTGCTTTACAAACTGTACCTGACCACTGAGTGTTCCTCTATATACATCCCCTTGCTTTACTAACTGTACCTGACCACTGAGTGTTCCTCTATATACATTTTCTTGCTTTACAAACTGTACCTGACCACTGAGTGTTAATCTATATACATTCCCTTGCTTTACTAACTGTACCTGACCACTGAGTGCTCCTCTATATACATTCTCTTGCTTTACTAACTGTACCTGACCACTGAGTGTTCCTCTATATAAATTCTCTTGCTTTACAAACTGTACCTGACCACTGAGTGTTCCTCGATATACATTTCCTTGCTTTACTAACTGTACCTGACCACTGAGTATTCCTCTATATACAATCCCTTTCTTTGCTAACTGTACCTGACTACATGCTCCTCTATATACATTCCCTTGCTTTACTAACTGTACCTGACCACTGAGTGTTCCTCTATATACATTATCTTGCTTTACTAACTTTACCTGACCACTGAGTATTCCTCTATATACAATCCCTTTCTTTGCTAACTGTACCTGACCACTGAGTGTTCCTCTATATACATTCTCTTGCTTTACTAACTGTACCTGACCACTGAGTGTTCCTCTATATACATTCTCTTGCTTTACTAACTGTACCTGACCACTGAATGTCCTTCTATATACATTATATTGCTTTACAAACTGTACCTGACCACTGAGTGCTCCTCTATATACATTCTCTTGCTTTACTAACTGTACCTGACCACTGAGTGTTCCTCTATATACATTCTCTTGCTTTACTAACTGTACCTGACCACTGAGTGTCCTTCTATATACATTATATTGCTTTACTAACTGTACCTGACCACTGAGTGCTCCTCTATATACATTCTCTTGCTTTACTAACTGTACCTGACCACTGAGTGTTCCTCTATATACAGTATCTTGCTTTACTAACTGTACCTGACCACTGAGTGTCCCTCTATATACATTCTCTTGCTTTACTAACTGTACCTGACCACTGAGTGTCCTTCTATATACATTATATTGCTTTACTAACTGTACCTGACCACTGAGTGCTCCTCTATATACATTCTCTTGCTTTACTAACTGTACCTGACCACTGAGTGTTCCTGTGTATACATTCTCTTGCTTTACTAACTGTACCTGACCACTGAGTGTCCCTCTATATACATTCCCTTGCTTTACTAACTGTACCTGACCACTGAGTGTTCCTCTATATACATTATCTTGCTTTACTAACTCTACCTAACCATGTTGTGGGCTGTGACTTTTATTTAGAACAATGTGTACAGGAAGAGTCACCCTTTGCAATCTGAATATGATGACATTTGGATGCTGCATGACCGTAGGCCGTATGGTGTATATCAGATGTGAGTGCATACTTACTTGTTATATCTGATGTTTGAGGCTTTGCTAGGCCATATGGTGTTTATCAGATGTGAGTGCATACTTACTTATTATATCTGATGTAAGAGCATACTTATTATATCTGATGTGAGTGCATACTTACTTATTATATCTGATGTTTGAGGCTGTGCTAGGCCATATGGTGTTTACTGGATGTGAGTGCATACTTACTTATTATATCAGATGTGAGTGCATACTTATTATATTTGATGTGAGTGCATACTTACTTATTATATCTGATGTGAGTGCATGCTTATTATATCTGATATGAGTGCATACTTACTTTTTATATCTGATGTGAGTGCATACATACTTATTATATCTGATGTTTGAGGCTGTGCTAGGCCATATGGTGTTTACTGGATGTGAGTGCATACTTATTATATCTGATGTGAGTACATACTTACTTATTATATCAGATGTGAGTGCATACTTATTATATTTGATGTGAGTGCATACTTACTTATTATATCTGATGTGAGTGCATGCTTATTATATCTGATATGAGTGCATACTTACTTATTATATCTGATGTGAGTGCATACTTACTTATATCTAATGTGTGTGCATACTTATATCTGATGTGAGTGCATACTTACTTATTATATCTGATGTGAGTGCATACTTACTTATTATATCTAATGTGAGTGCATACTTATTTATTATATCTGATGTTTGAGGCTGTGCTAGGCGATATGGTGTTTACTGGATGTGAGTGCATACTTACTTATTATATCTGATGTGAGTGCATACTTACTTATTATATCAAATGTGAGTGCATACTTATTATATTTGATGTGAGTGCATACTTACTTATTATATCTGATGTGAGTGCATGCTTATTATATCTGATGTGAGTGCATGCTTATTATATCTGATGTGAGTGAATACTTACTTATATCTAATGTGAGTGCATACTTATAATATCTGATGTGAGTGCATACTTACTTATTATATCTAATGTGAGTGAATACTTATTATATCTGTGTGTGAATACTTATAATATCTGATGTGCGTGCATACTTATTATATCTGATGTGAGTGCATACTTACTTATTATATCTGATGTGAGTGCATACTTACTTATTATAACTGATGTGAGTGCATACTTATTATATCTGATGTGAGTGCATACTTATTATATCTGATGTGAGTGCATACTTATTATATCTGATGTGAGTGCATATTTATTATATCTGATGTGAGTGCATACTTACTTATTATATCTGATGTGAATGCATACTTATTATATCTGATGTGAGTGCATACTTATTATATCTGATGTGAGTGCATACTTATTATATCTGTGAGTGCATACTTACTTATTATATCTGATGTGAGTGCATACTTACTTATTATATCAGATGTGAGTGCATACTTATTATATTTGATGTGAGTGCATACTTACTTATTATATCTGATGTGAGTGCATGCTTATTATATCTGATATGAGTGCATACTTACTTATTATATCTGATGTGAGTGCATACTTACTTATATCTAATGTGTGTGCATACTTATATCTGATGTGAGTGCATACTTACTTATTATATCTGATGTGAGTGCATACTTACTTATTATATCTAATGTGAGTGCATACTTATTTATTATATCTGATGTTTGAGGCTGTGCTAGGCGATATGGTGTTTACTGGATGTGAGTGCATACTTACTTATTATATCTGATGTGAGTGCATACTTACTTATTATATCAAATGTGAGTGCATACTTATTATATTTGATGTGAGTGCATACTTACTTATTATATCTGATGTGAGTGCATGCTTATTATATCTGATGTGAGTGAATACTTACTTATATCTAATGTGAGTGCATACTTATAATATCTGATGTGAGTGCATACTTACTTATTATATCTAATGTGAGTGAATACTTATTATATCTGTGTGTGAATACTTATAATATCTGATGTGCGTGCATACTTATTATATCTGATGTGAGTGCATACTTACTTATTATATCTGATGTGAGTGCATACTTACTTATTATAACTGATGTGAGTGCATACTTATTATATCTGATGTGAGTGCATACTTATTATATCTGATGTGAGTGCATACTTATTATATCTGATGTGAGTGCATATTTATTATATCTGATGTGAGTGCATACTTACTTATTATATCTGATGTGAATGCATACTTATTATATCTGATGTGAGTGCATACTTATTATATCTGATGTGAGTGCATACTTATTATATCTGATGTGAGTGCATACTTATTATACCTGACCATGTTGTGGGCTGTGACTTTTATTTAGAACAATGTGTACAGGAAGAGTCACCCTTTGCAATCTGAATATGATGACATTTGGATGCTGCATGACCGTAGGCCGTATGGTGTATATCAGATGTGAGTGCATACTTACTTGTTATATCTGATGTTTGAGGCTGTGCTAGGCCATATGGTGTTTATCAGATGTGAGTGCATACTTACTTATTATATCTGATGTAAGAGCATACTTATTATATCTGATGTGAGTGCATACTTACTTATTATATTTGATGTTTGAGGCTGTGCTAGGCCATATGGTGTTTACTGGATGTGAGTGCATACTTACTTATTATATCTGATGTGAGTGCATGCTTATTATATCTGATGTGAGTGAATACTTACTTATATCTAATGTGAGTGCATACTTATAATATCTGATGTGAGTGCATACTTACTTATTATATCTAATGTGAGTGAATACTTATTATATCTGTGTGTGAATACTTATAATATCTGATGTGCGTGCATACTTATTATATCTGATGTGAGTGCATACTTACTTATTATATCTGATGTGAGTGCATACTTACTTATTATAACTGATGTGAGTGCATACTTATTATATCTGATGTGAGTGCATACTTATTATATCTGATGTGAGTGCATACTTATTATATCTGATGTGAGTGCATATTTATTATATCTGATGTGAGTGCATACTTACTTATTATATCTGATGTGAATGCATACTTATTATATCTGATGTGAGTGCATACTTATTATATCTGATGTGAGTGCATACTTATTATATCTGATGTGAGTGCATACTTATTATACCTGACCATGTTGTGGGCTGTGACTTTTATTTAGAACAATGTGTACAGGTAGAGTCACCCTTTGCAATCTGAATATGATGACATTTGGATGCTGCATGACCGTAGGCCGTATGGTGTATATCAGATGTGAGTGCATACTTACTTGTTATATCTGATGTTTGAGGCTGTGCTAGGCCATATGGTGTTTATCAGATGTGAGTGCATACTTACTTATTATATCTGATGTAAGAGCATACTTATTATATCTGATGTGAGTGCATACTTACTTATTATATTTGATGTTTGAGGCTGTGCTAGGCCATATGGTGTTTACTGGATGTGAGTGCATACTTACTTATTATATCTGATGTGAGTGCATACTTACTTATTATATCAGATGTGAGTGCATACTTATTATATTTGATGTGAGTGCATACTTACTTAATATATCTGATGTGAGTGCATGCTTATTATATCTGATATGAGTGCATACTTACTTATTATATCTGAAGTGAGTGCATACTTACTTATTATATCTGATGTTTGAGGCTGTGCTAGGCCATATGGTGTTTACTGGATGTGAGTGAATACTTACTTATTATATCTGATGTGAGTGCATACTTACTTATTATATCAGATGTGAGTGCATACTTATTATATCTGATGTGATTGCAAACTTAGGCCTAGATTTAGAGTTCGGCGGTAGCCGTGAAAACCAGCGTTAGAGGCTCCTAACGCTGGTTTTGGCCGCCCGCTGGTATTTGGAGTCAGTGATTAAAGGGTCTAACGCTCACTTTTCAGCCGCGACTTTTCCATACCGCAGATCCCCCTACGCCATTTGCGTATCCTATCTTTTCAATGGGATCTTTCTAACGCCGGTATTTAGAGTCGTTTCTGAAGTGAGCGTTAGAGCTCTAACGACAAAACTCCAGCCGCCTGAAAAAAGCAGGAGTTAAGAGCTTTCTGGCTAACGCCGGTTCATAAAGCTCTTAACTACTGTACCCTAAAGTACACTAACACCCATAAACTACCTATGTACCCCTAAACCGAGCTTCCCCCACATCGCCGCCACTCGATTAAAATTTTTAACCCCTAATCTGCCGACCGCCACCTACGTTATACTTATGTACCCCTAATCTGCTGCCCCTAACCCCGCCGACCCCTGTATTACATTTATTAACCCCTAACCTGCCCCCCACAACGACGCCGCCAGCTACTTAAAATAATTAACCCCTAATCTTCCGACCGCAAAGCGCCGCCACCTACGTTATCCCTATGTACCCCTAATCTGCTACCCCTAACACCGCCGACCCCTATATTATATTTATTAACCCCTAATCTGCCCCCCTCAACGTCGCCGACACCTGCCTACACTTATTAACCCCTAATCTGCCGAGCGGACCTGAGCGCTACTATAATAAAGTTATTAACCCCTAACCCGCCTCACTAACCCTATAATAAATAGTATTAACCCCCTAATCTGCCCTCCCTAACATCGCCGACACCTAACTTCAATTATTAACCCCTAATCTGACGACCGGAGCTCACCGCTATTCTAATAAATTGATTAACCCCTAAAGCTAAGTCTAACCCTAACACTAACACCCCCCTAACTTAAATATAATTTACATCTAACGAAATAAATTAACTCTTATTAAATAAATTATTCCTATTTAAAGATAAATACTTACCTGTAAAATAAATCCTAATATAGCTACAATATAAATTATAATTATATTATAGCTATTTTAGGATTAATATTTATTTTACAGGCAACTTGGTATTTATTTTAACTAGGTACAATAGCTATTAAATAGTTACCTAGTTAAAATAATAACAAATTTACCTGTAAAATAAATCCTAACCTAAGATATAATTAAACCTAACACTACCCTATCAATAAAATAATTAAATAAACTACCTACAATTACCTACAATTAACCTAACACTACACTATCAATAAATTAATTAAACACAATTCCTACAAATAAATACAATTAAATAAACTAGCTAAAGTACAAAAAATAAAAAAGAACTAAGTTACAAAAAATAAAAAAATATTTACAAACATAAGAAAAATATTACAACAATTTTAAACTAATTACACCTACTCTAAGCCCCCTAATAAAATAACAAAGCCCCCCAAAATAAAAAATTCCCTACCCTATTCTAAATTAAAAAAGTTACAAGCTCTTTTACCTTACCAGCCCTGAACAGGGCCCTTTGCGGGGCATGCCCCAAGAATTTCAGCTCTTTTGCCTGTAAAAGAATAAATACAATACCCCCCCCCCCAACATTACAACCCACCACCCACATACCCCTAATCTAACCCAAACCCCCCTTAAATAAACCTAACACTAAGCCCCTGAAGATCTTCCTACCTTGTCTTCACCATACCAGGTTCACCGATCGGAACAGCCAATAGAATGCGAGCTCAATCTGATTGGCTGATTGGATCAGCCAATCGGATTGAACTTGATTCTGATTGGCTGATTCCATCAGCCAATCAGAAAATTCCTACCTTAATTCCGATTGGCTGATAGAATCCTATCAGCCAATCGGAATTCGAGGGACGCCATCTTGGATGACGTCCCTTAAAGGAACCGTCATTAGTCGGGAGACAACGGAAGAAGAGGATGGATCCGCGTCGCCTGCTTCAAGATGGACCCGCTCCGCACCGGATGGAAGAAGATCGAAGATGCCGCTTGGAGAAGATGTTTGCCGGTCCGGATGTCCTCTTCTTGCCGGATAGGAGGAAGACTTTGGAGCCTCTTCTGGACCTCTTCAGCACCGGATGATGGATCGCCAACCCCCGCTTGGGTTGGATGAAGATGTTGGAGCCAGGACGGATCGGTGAACCTGGTATGGTGAAGACAAGGTAGGAAGATCTTCAGGGGCTTAGTGTTAGGTTTATTTAAGGGGGGTTTGGGTTAGATTAGGGGTATGTGGGTGGTGGGTTGTAATGTTGGGGGGGGGTATTGTATTTATTCTTTTACAGGCAAAAGAGCTGAAATTCTTGGGGCATGCCCCGCAAAGGGCCCTGTTCAGGGCTGGTAAGGTAAAAGAGCTTGTAACTTTTTTAATTTAGAATAGGGTAGGGAATTTTTTATTTTGAGGGGCTTTGTTATTTTATTAGGGGGCTTAGAGTAGGTGTAATTAGTTTAAAATTGTTGTAATATTTTTCTTATGTTTGTAAATATTTTTTTATTTTTTGTAACTTAGTTCTTTTTTATTTTTTGTACTTTAGCTAGTTTATGTAATTGTATTTATTTGTAGGAATTGTGTTTAATTAATTTATTGATAGTGTAGTGTTAGGTTTTATTGTAGATAATTATAGGTATTTTATTTAATTAATGTATTGATAGTGTAGTGTTAGGTTAATTGTAGGTAATTGTAGGTAGTTTATTTAATTATTTTATTGATAGGGTAGTGTTAGGTTTAATTATATCTTAGGTTAGGATTTATTTTACATGGACATTTGTTATTATTTTAACTAGGTAACTATTAAATAGTTCTTAACGATTTAATAGCTATTGTACCTAGTTAAAATAAATACCAAGTTGCCTGTAAAATAAATATTAATCCTAAAATAGCTATAATATAATTATAATTTATATTGTAGCTATATTAGGATTTATTTTACAGGTAAATATTTATCTTTAAATAGGAATAATTTATTTAATAAGAGTTAATTTATTTCGTTAGATTTAAATTATATTTAAGTTAGGGGGTGTTAGTGTTAGGGTTAGACTTAGCTTTAGGGGTTAATCAATTTATTAGAATAGCGGTGAGCTCCGGTCGTCAGATTAGGGGTTAATAATTGAAGTTAGGTGTCGGCGATGTTAGGGAGGGCAGATTAGGGGTTAATACTATTTATGATAGGGTTAGTGAGGCGGATTAGGGGTTAATAACTTTATTATAGTAGCGCTCAGGTCCGCTCGGCAGATTAGGGGTTAATAAGTGTAGGCAGGTGTCGGCGACGTTGAGGGGGGCAGATTAGGGGTTAATAAATATAATATAGGGGTCGGCGATGTTAGGGCAGCAGATTAGGGGTACATAGGGATAACGTAGGTTGCGGCGGTTTACGGAGCGGCAGATTAGGGGTTAATAATAATATGCAGGGGTCAGCGATAGCGGGGGCGGCAGATTAGGGGTTAATAAGTGTAAGGTTAGGGGTGTTTAGACTCGGGGTACATGTTAGAGTGTTAGGTGCAGACGTAGGAAGTGTTTCCCCATAGGAAACAATGGGGCTGCGTTAGGAGCTGAACGCTGCTTTTTTGCAGGTGTTAGGTTTTTTTTCAGCTCAAACAGTCCCATTGTTTCCTATGGGGGAATCGTGCACGAGCACGTTTTTGAGGCTGGCCGCGTCCGTAAGCAACTCTGGTATCGAGAGTTGCATTTGCGGTAAAAATGCTCTACGCTCCTTTTTTGGAGCCTAACGCAGCATTTGTTTGAACTCTCGATACCAGAGTTAATTTTATGGTGCGGCCAGAAAAAAGCCTGCGGAGCGTTAACAGCCCTTTTACCGCCAAACTCCAAATCTAGGCCTTATTTATTATATCTGATGTGAGTGCATGCTTATTATATCTGATATGAGTGCATACTTACTTATTATATCTGATGTGAGTGCATACTTACTTATATCTAATGTGAGTGCATACTTATAATATCTGATGTGAGTGCATACTTACTTATTATATCTGATGTGAGTGCATACTTACTTATTATATCTAATGCGAGTGCATACTTATTTATTATATCTGATGTTTGAGGCTGTGCTAGGCCATATGGTGTTTACTGGATGTGAGTGCATACTTACTTATTATATCTGATGTAAGAGCATACTTATTATATCTGATGTGAGTGCATACTTACTTATTATATTTGATGTTTGAGGCTGTGCTAGGCCATATGGTGTTTACTGGATGTGAGTGCATACTTACTTATTATATCTGATGTGAGTGCATACTTACTTATTATATCAGATGTGAGTGCATACTTATTATATTTGATGTGAGTGCATACTTACTTATTATATCTGATGTGAGTGCATGCTTATTATATCTGATGTGAGTGAATACTTACTTATATCTAATGTGAGTGCATACTTATAATATCTGATGTGAGTGCATACTTACTTATTATATCTAATGTGAGTGAATACTTATTATATCTAATGTGTGTGAATACTTATAATATCTGATGTGCGTGCATACTTATTATATCTGATGTGAGTGCATACTTACTTATTATATCTGATGTGAGTGCATGCTTATTATATCTGATGTGAGTGAATACTTACTTATATCTAATGTGAGTGCATACTTATAATATCTGATGTGAGTGCATACTTACTTATTATATCTAATGTGAGTGAATACTTATTATATCTAATGTGTGTGAATACTTATAATATCTGATGTGCGTGCATACTTATTATAACTGATGTGAGTGCATATTTATTATAACTGATGTGAGTGCATATTTATTATATCTGATGTGCGTGCATACTTATTATATCTGATGTGAGTGCATACTTATTATATCTGATGTGAGTGCATACTTATTATATCTGATGTGAGTGCATACTTATTATATCTGATGTGAGTGCATACTTATTATATCTGATATGAGTGCATACTTATTATATCTGATGTGAGTGCATACTTATTATATCTGATGTGAGTGCATACTTATTATATCTGATGTTTGAGACTGTGCTAGGCCATTTGGTGCTTTTGTGTTGTCTTTTCTATATCTCTTGGAAGATGTGGTCTTTTGCCTTCGATGAGGAGCTACCACATTGATATCAGAGAGGGACTTTTATATTCTATATACATATTATCTTGGTTATTTGTATATATTTTTAGAGAGTGCCCCTTTATGTATAGGTATACTCACATTTGTTATGCTTTTGTTTTTATATAAATATATATATTATATTTTTCCTATGCAATTCGGTACTTATATAACCACCTTGTAGGAGAATGTCTACGTATTGCATTCAGTCACTAGCTGAATACATTTCAAATCCACATCATTATTGCTTAGAAACTTTACATATTCCTCTGCCTGTTCATTGGTAACATCCCACACTACAATCACATCATCAATATATCTAGAATAAAGTTTTATTTGGCTACTAGAGTTATTAGTATTATCAAAGATAGATATATTTTTTTTAATTTAAGTTTCAAAAGTGATTACAGACATAAACAATAAGTTCTCAGAGAATACATTCAGAATATCAAAATCAATGAGTGACAACATTTACAGTTATTCAAATCACAAAATATATATGACAACAGTGTTTTTTGATATACAAAAAAACTCTATTTTAAAGACATTAATCTCATATTCCCAACCAATGTAAAGTCACTTGTAGACCATAATCTTTATATAAGCAACATAACTTGTTTGCAATGTGGTGGTTTAGAGGCTAAAAAATATAGTGGGGTACTTTGCTATGTGGGGGTGTTGTGCTTTAGGAGTTAATTGTGTGGCAGGATAGTTTGCTATATGGAGGTGTGGCGGTTTAGAGGCTAATAGTGTATTGGGTACTTTTTTGTGAGTTATGTTGGGATTTAGGGGTTAATAGAGAAGTGGGCTTATTGCTATGTGGGTTAGTGAACAAGAATGTTTTTTTTACTTTTCAGGGGAATACGTTAACGAGGTCACAATATTGTAACTTCATCTTTTTGCATTTGTCAAGTTAGCGCACAAGCAAAAACTTTTTACTTTGTAATTTGTAATACGCACTGTATCAGACATGTGCAAAAAGCTGAAATCCAGCGCTCCACTCGTTATATATCCTTAAATGTATCACACATGGTACAATAGTAACATATTCACTACTGATATTTTTGGAAACTGTTTTACAATAAAATTTTGTTTACATTAATCTACATAACTATTTCCTTTTTATAATTAAATGGCAAAAATGAACATAAATGCTAAAGTTTCAGTCAAACAGGAAAATTACATTTTTATTTTCAGTTCTTGTTCAGAGAAAATCTGAAACTTAAACTCTGTTCCCCATCAAATGATTGCATGCGAGTGTAACTGGAAATAACTTACCACATTCTCTCATTACTAACAGAAAATTCACACTTATTTAGTGGTGTAACTGGACACCTTTTTTTTCTGAAGAATTTCCTTTAAGTATTAAACATAAATTCTGACATTAAAGGGACAGTACACTGTAAAATTGTTTTTCCATTAATGTATTTTAAATGACTTGTTATACCAACTGCAGAGTATAAAATATTTGAGAAATTGCATTTTCATGCTTATTTGTGTATATGAAGTAGCTGATTTTGTGATTTGAAACCACAGCCTATTACAATGGGTTGAAGGGACATGCCCCCCACATTTTTTCTTTTATGATTTAGAAAGAGAATGCAATTTTAAACATCTTTCTAATTTACTTATATTATCTAATTTGTTTTATTCTCTTGATATTCTTTGATGAAAAGCATATCTAGATATGCTCACTAGCTGCTGATTGGTTGCTGCACATAGAAGCCTCGTGTGATTGGCTCACCATGTGCATTGCTTTTTCTTCAACTAAGGATATTTAAAAAATGAAGCAAAATAAATAATGGAACTAAATTGTAATGTTGTTTAAATTTTTATTCTCTATCTGAATCATGAAAGAAAGATTTTGGGTTTAGTGGCCCTTTAAAGGTGATATCAGATCTCATTATGTTCTAAGTTTGTGTAAACAGACTTGCTTACTTATCTTTTATTTGACTGGAACACCAAAGCTCAATGCATAGAGAGAACAATGGAAAATTATCATTTTATTACTTAACTATCCTGCATCCTACTGAGAGTGTAATCTCTTCTGCTGGCTGTGTTTACTTAGGCTATTCAATACTCCAGTATTAATTTGTTCAGTATAGGTGGCTATATCACAGGCTAAATCAGCTATTTCAAAGGCTGAAATAGGAGTAAAGGAGCTACTTGTAACCAATTTAATACACTCTAGCAGGTAAAAAGGATCATTGGAATAATTTAAAGGGGAAATTTTTGGGTGAACTGTCCCTTTAAGTTCCTTTTAATAAACAAGATAAATAAAATCTTTACTCCCTTGTAGTGCAGCTGACAATGATAAACCATAAACATTTTCTAGATTAGCTACAGACACTAAAACCATTCTGTGAAATTACTTGTAGGGCTGGAATATCAGTATGAGACTTAGCGCATGACTATTAAGCTTTATGTGACAAAACCGATGACACCACTGAACTCCGGGGTTCTTATGACTTACTGTACTGTATTGCTTCATAATCTCATTGGCAATTTTCTATTTGGACGATGTAGACATAATGGTAATATGTTAACAAATTCACTTTCTTTCCTTTACCATTTGGCTTTTGCTTATCATTATAACTTAAAAAAATAATTAAATATAAAAATCAAATGTTTTCGTTTTTTTAAGATGGCTGGGGCTTCTTGAGGGCTGTAGGAAACCTCTTATGATATTGCTTTGATGCCAACTGTCTCTCCCTCAGCAGATAAGTTGTACGAGAACTTTTAGCAGATAGAAGGAAAGTGACCTCTTCTTCCCCAGCAGGCAGATTAACGTAATAAAATAGGCTTGTACTTGCTAATTGCACTTGTTGCACGAGCAAACCTGCCCCACAAGGTTTTAATAGCAGCATTAGCTGCGTCCCTGTGTTTGCTTGTAACTGTACCATAAGGTGTTTCTTTCTTTTTAAGTTTAGATGTTAGTGATCTGCCCCTGTGCTGAACCCAGCGCTAACTTCAGGTGATGGTTCATTAAAGTCCCAGGAATTTAAGGATTGTTTACTTGTCATTTCTGCCATTTTTGATGTATAAATAATAAGTGGTAACAGCGCTACAAATAATTGTGCAAAACACCTTTATAGTATTAATACTAATATTTATTTCAAATATATAAAATACAATAATTCTCAAATGTAAACAACCTATGCAAAAATAGTTGCAACCTCTATGCAGAGTAAACAATTGCAGCTTAGTAGCAATTTGAACACTTGAAAATGTATTACAAATTGATTGTATCTTAAAACATCGATGCCAACTGGCAATATAATGATGCCTGTTGGCAATAAAGTACAAAAGAACTGTTCACAATGATATAATGTTTCACAATAATATCTTTTAAAAACAATTACATAAAAATAAAAATATTGATAAAAATGAATAAACGTTGACAGCAAGTCACAACCAACTGGTCTGGCCAGACAACTCAAACAATATACTCACTACGCGTTTCTGGGTCACACCCCTTCATCAGGTGTAGAGTAAGTAGGGTGTGACTGGCTGTTAAAAACTCAAAAGACAACCCATTTCCTGTTTGTTTAACCAATAGATTGTCTCCGGGTATTTTGCTGACAAGTTACTCGCAAATCGCCATTTTGGAAAAGGGCATCAGAGGATAATACTGAAGTCTCTATATAAAAGTTTTGTCTGACTAGAACCTCAGAGAAAGAATTGTATTCTTAATATGACTAAACCAATATACTATCTAGCAGGGTGTACAAAAATGAAAATCACGGTGAATAAGTAAACAATTTCAATTAGAACTCAATATACTTATCGATGTTTATGAAAATAATTATAAATTACAGAAATAACATAGAATTGAATCCATTACACATATCAATTTTGCTCATTAGCGCACTCCAATACCAGCGCTGCTTATGTTAGCAGTGAGTTGGTCATACGTGCTTGTGCACGATTTCCACATAGGAATCAACGGGGAGAGCTGGCTGAAAAAAAGTCTAACACCTGCAAAAAAGCAGCGTAAGCTCCTTAACGCAGCCCCATTGATTTCTTTGGGGAAACTCATTTTATGTCTACACCTAACACCCTAACATGAACCCCGAGTCTAAACACCCCTAATCTTACAATTATTAACTCCTAATCTGACGCCCCCGACATCTCCGACACCTACATTATAATTATTAACCCTAATCTGCCCCTCCGGACAACGCTGCCAACTAAATTATACTTATGAACCCCTAATCTGCCGCCCCCAATATCGCCGACACCTACATTATATTTATTAACCCCTACTCTGCCACCCCAATGTTGTCACCACCTACCTACACTTATTAACCCCTAATCTGCCACCCCCAACGTCGCCAGCACTATAATAAACATATTAACCCCTAAATTGCCGCACTCCTGCCTCGCAAACATTAGTTAAATATTATTAACCCCTAATTTGCTGGCCCTAACATCGCCGCCACCTACCTACATTTATTAACCCCTAATCTGCCGCCACCAACGTCGCCGCCACTATAATAAAGTTATTAACCCCTAAACCTAAATCTAACCCTAAACCTAACACCCCCTAACTTAAAAATAATTAAAAGAAATCAAAATAAATATTCCTATCATTAACTAAATTATTTCTATTTAAAACTAAATACTTACCTATAAAATAAACCCTAAGCTAGCTACAATATAACTAATAGTTACATTGTATCTAGCTTAGGGTTTATTTTTATTTTACAAGCAAGTTTGTATTTATTTTAACTAGGTAGAATAGTTATTAAATAGTTATTAACTATTTACTAACTACCTAGCTAAAATAAATACAAAAGTACCACTACAACGCCGTAACATAAAACTCTTAACTAAAGTGCTAAAAAGTACACTAACACCCATAAACTACCTATTAACCCCTAATCCAAGGCCCTCCCACATCGCAAACACTAAAATACATTTTTAACCCCTAATCTGCCAAACCGGACAGCGCCGCCACTATAATAAACATATTAATCCCTAAACCGCAGCACTCCCGCCTCGCAAACATTAGTTAAATATTATTAATCTGCCGGCCCTAACATCTCCGCCACCTACCTACATTTATTAACCCCTAATCTGCCACCCCCAACGTCGCAGCCACTATACTAAATATATTAACCCCTAAACCTAAGTCTAACCCTAAACCTAACACCCCCTAACTTAAATATAATTAAAAGAAATCAAAATAAATATTCCTATCATTAACTTAATTAATTATTTAAAACTAAATACTTACCTATAAAATAAACCCTAAGCTAGCTACAATATAACTAATAGTTACATTGTATCTAACTTAGGGTTTATTTTTATTTTACAGGCAAGTTTGTATTTATTTTAACTAGGTAGAATAGTTAGTAAATAGTTATTAACTATTTACTAGCTATCTAGCTAAAATAAATACAAAAGTACCTGTAAAATAAAACCTAACCTATTACAATTACACCTAACACTACACTATAATTAAATTAATTCCCTAAATTAAATACAATTAAATACAATTAAATAAAATTAGCTAACGTACAAAAAAAAACAAACACTAAATTACAGAAAATAATAAACAAATTACAAGATTTTAAACTAATTATACCTAATCTAACCCCCCTAACAAAATAAAAAAGCCCCCCCAAAATAAAAAAGCCCTACCCTAGACTAAATTACAAATAGCCCTTAAAAGGGCCTTTTGCGGGGCATTGCCCCAAAGTAATCATCTCTTTTACCTGTAAAAAAAATACAAATCCCCCCCCCCCCAATATTAAAACCTGCAGAAGTGGTCCTCTTCATCCATCCGGTGCGGAGCGGGTCCATCTTCAAGACATCCGACACGGAGCATCCTCTTCATCTGACGGCTAACACTGAATGAAGGTTCCTTTAAATGACGTCATCCAAGATGGCGTCCCTTGAATTCCGAACACTAAAGGGTATTTAAATCTCACGGAGACATAGTGAGACTGCCCTTTGATACAGCCACCACGGCGAAACGCGTCAGTGGCGTCCCCCCGTTATTCCTTATCTGTTGTTTTTAATTTAATTTGTTGACTCACTACCTTATTTAAATGACAAAGCAATAATAGAATGATGGTATAAAAATCTTGCTTGCCGCATTTGCGGGGTGTAGCGTAAGCGATCTAGCAATATCGGCTATATTAGAAACTTTGATTAATCATAGGTAACACAAATATGGGATCAGACTTATTTTGACCAATATATTACCAAAGATATTTACAAAGCCATAGAAAAAAACAGGTTAACTTTATTTACGGTATTATAGAGTGGTATCTATAAGGCAATATTGATACAAAGGCCTGATCTCCTTGAACCTAGATACTAAACAGTGATATTTAATAAACGGTTCAAATGAGGTAACTAACTGTCAGAGTTTATTAGTAAACTCCTTATAACGATACTCATGGAAACCAAAGTATAATTCATCACGGTATTAATAGGTATAACAAGGAGTTTATCAGACTTCTTATTTTCTATAGTATCGTAGGTATCACAATATTTACCTCTATGGATCTATATACTTATCAGTAATTACAAAAACGGTAATGAAAGGTAACCCATATAGGTACCAGTGACAATTTAATGGTAACAAAAGGCAACCTAATATCAAACTGACTCTTTACCACAATACCTGAGTAAACCCAAGTTTAATTTTGTGTGGCATTAACGGGTAATAACAAAGAGGTTACAAAACCTCTTACTTTCTAGAGTATTGTGGGTAACATAATATTTATTTAAAATCACAATTTATTGAGTCAAGTCTTGCAAGGCCAGATTGTTTATTTAAACCTACACGAATAAGAGATTATCTGTATTCAGAATAATATACCAAGGGATAGCCTTTTCATTTGATTTATAAGGAGACCATACATTAACCTAACGTGGGTGTGTGTCTCTACTAGCCAGTAACGATATTATCTGGTGAATAGGTAGTGGATCCAAATTTCTATTTTTTAAAAAATGTTTGTAAATCCCCTGTTTTTAATTTGATCTAATAAAAGTTACATTTTATATTTCTTTTCACCTCCTATGATACACAAATACATTCATTGAGTGCTATATTTGTACCCCTTTTTTCAGTTTCTTACTGATTTTCTGTAAAAGTTACTTAAAGGTACAAGCACCTATCCCTATCAGACATATTATATTTGAGTATACAAATACTAAGCATACTCATCACTGTACGAATTAGTAGGGGAATGTAAAAAACATTGTGCCATTGTCTCCCCTTTTTGATTAGATTAGGTGTAATTAGTTTAAAAATATTGTAATTTGTTTATTATTTTCTGTAATTTAGTGGGTTTTATTTTTTTCCTTTAGCTAATTTTATTTAAAGGGACAGTCAACACCAGAATTTTTGTTGTTTTAAAAGATAGATAATCCCTTTATTACCCATTCCCCAATTTTGCATAACCAACATCGTTATAATAATATACTTTTTACCTCTGTGATTAACTTGTATCTAAGCATCTTCTGACAGCCCCCTGATCACATGACATTTTATTTATTATCTACTGACTTTCATTTTAGCCAATTAGTGCAGTGTCTGCCACAATCCACGGCGTGCTCACAATGTTATCTATAGGGTTTACCTGAACTAGCTCTCCCCTGCTGTGGAAAGCAAGTACAAAAGCATGTGATTAGAGGCGGCCTTCAAAGGCTTAGAAATTATCATATGAGCCTTCCTAGGTCTAGCTTTCAACTAAGAATACCAAAAGAACAAAGCAAAATTGGTGATGAAAGTAAATTGGAAAGTTGTTTAAAATTACATGCCCTATTTGAAACATGAAAGTTTTTTTTGGACTTGACTGTCCCTTTAATTGTATTTAATTATATTTAATTTAGGGAGTTAATTTAATTATAGTGTAGTGTTAGGTGTAATTGTAACATAGGTTAGGTTTTATTTTACAGGTACTTTTGTATTTATTTTAGCTAGATAGCTAGTAAATAGTTAATAACTATTTACTAACTATTCTACCTAGTTAAAATAAATACAAACTTGCCTGTAAAATAAAAATAAACCCTAAGTTAGATACAATGTAACTATTAGTTATATTGTAGCTAGCTTAGGGTTTATTTTATAGGTAAGTATTTAGTTTTAAATAGGAATAATTTAGTTAATGATAGGAATATTTATTTTGATTTCTTTTAATTATATTTAAGTTAGGGGGTGTTAGGTTTAGGGTTAGACTTAGGTTTAGGGGTTAATACATTTAGTATAGTGGCTGCGACGTTGGGGGTGGCAGATTAGGGGTTAATAAATGTAGGTAGGTGGCGGAGATGTTAGGGCCGGCAGATTAATAATATTTAACTAATGTTTGCGAGGCGGGAGTGCGGCGGTTTAGGGATTAATATGTTTATTATAGTGGCAGCGCTGTCCGGTTTGGCAGATTAGGGGTTAAAAATGTATTTTAGTGTTTGCGATGTGGGAGGGCCTTGGTTTAGGGGTTAATAGGTAGTTTATGGGTGTTAGTGTACTTTTTATCACTTTAGTTAAGAGTTTTATGTTACGGCGTTGTAGTGTAAAACTCTTAACTACTGACTTTAAAATGCGGTACCAGTCTTGACAGGAGAGGGTGTACCGCTCACTTTTTGGCAGACTCATAATACCGGCGCTATGCAAGTCCCATTGAAAAAAGAGGATACGCAATTTACGTAAGTGGATTTATGGTATTTCCAAGTCTGGCCAAAAAAGTGAGCGGTGAGCCTGTAACTTCAAGACTAATACCAGCGGGCATTAAAAAGCAGTGTTAGGACTGGCCAACGCTGCTTTTTAAGCCTAACGCACAACTCGTAATATAGCCGAATGTGACAACAGCACTGTTACAGTGTCACAAATAAACTGCAACGTACACCTTTAACAGAAATTATTATTAATTGGGGAACTTGAAAAGCTACTAAAATTAGGGCTATTAGCTAAAGCCTTCTGTAAAGAAGAATTTGATTTCCTCTTAATAAGAGAACCAAGGATACCAATCCTATATCACCTCCCAAAGATTCACAAAAAGGTTGTGAACCCACCCGGGAGACCGATAATTTCGGATGGCGGTATCATTATATGTAGACCTGTTTTTACAGGTTTTAGTTCCGAAGACTACTTCATACTTGAAAGATAGCACTGAATTACTTAAAATTTTTAAAGATTTAGTGTGGAATCCCCCTTTGTTATTTGTCACTGCCGATATACAATCCCTTTACACAGTTATAAACAATGATGAAGGGGTAGATAGAATAAAAAAGATTTTCTTTGATTTCGATTTTCCTTTAATTATTCAGCAAGATATTTTGACTAAAAGTATTAAATTTATACTTGAGAACAACTATTTTTCATTTAAAGGGACATCTTCGGGAGATGATATAGGATTGGTATCCTTGGTTCTCTTATTAAGAGGAAATCAAATTCTTCTTTACAGATGGCTTTAGCTAATAGCCTTAATTTTAGCTTTTCAAGTTTCCCAATTGATAATAATTACTGTCAAAGGTGTATGTTGCAGTTCATTTGTTACACTGTAACAGTGTTGTTGTCACATTTGGCCAGATTACGAGTTTTGCGTTATGAGCGGCTCGGTAATAACTTGCAAGTTATTTCCACCACTCACCTTTAATAGCGCTGCTATTACAGGTTTTCCAAAAACCTGCATTAGCGGGCAATATGGCTGCATTGAGCTCCATACCGCACACAAATACCAGCACTGCTTTGAGCTGGTTTTACGTGCTTGTGCACAATTTCCCCATAGACATCAATGGGGAGAGTCGGCTAAAAAAAAGCCTAACACCTGCAATAATGGTGCATAAAGCTGCGTAACGCAGCCCCATTGATTCCTATTGGGAAAGACAATTTATGTTTAAACCTAACACCCTAACATAAACCCTGAGTCTAAACACCCCTAATCTGCTGCCCCTGACATCGCTGACACCTACATTACACTTATTGACCCCTAATCTGCCATCCCCAACATTGCCACCGCCACTATACTAAAGTTATTAACTCCTAAACCTCTGGCCTCCTACATCACTAACACTAAATAAATATATTAACCCCTAAACCTAACCCTAAAAATAATATTATTACCTAAATAATTGCTATTTAAGACTTACCTGTAAAATAAACCATAAGCTCACTGTAAAATAAACCCTAAGCTCACTACAATATAACTAATAGTTACATTAGAGCTATCTTAGGTTTTATTTTTATTTCACAGCTAAGTTTGTATTTATTTTAACTAGGCAGACTAGTTTGTAAATAGTTATTAACTATTTACTAACTACCTAGTTAAAATCAATACAAATTTACCTGTAAAATAAAACCTAACCTGCCCTACACTAACACCTAACATTACAATAAAATTAAATAAACATTAATTAAATACAATTAACTAAATTACACAAAATAAAAAAGAAATTATCAGATATTTAAACTAATTACACCTAATCTAATATTCCTATCAAAATAACCCCCCCCCCAAATAAAAAAAACCCTAACCTAAACTAAATTACCAATAGCCCTTAAAAGGACCTTTTGTGGGGCATTGCCCCAAAGAAATCAGCTCTTTTACTTGTAAAAAAAATACAAAACAACCCCCAACAGTAAAACCCACCACCCACACAAACAAACCCCCAAATAAAATCCTAGCTAAAAAACCTAAGCTCCCCATTGCCCTGAAAAGGGTATTTGGATGGGCATTGCCCTTAAAAGGGCATTTAGCTATTTTTCCACCAAAACTCTAATCTAAAAATAAAACCAACCAAATAAACCCTTAAAAAACACTAACCCCCGAAGATCCACTTACAGTTTTTGAAGACCCGACATCCATCCTCAACAAAGCCGGCAGAAGTCTTCAATAAAGAGGCAGAAGTTTTCATCCAACTGGGCAGAAGTCTTCATCCAACCAGGCAGACGTCTTCATCCAGATGGCATCTTCCATCTTCATCCATCCGGCGCGGAGCGGCTCCATCTTCAAGACATCCAGGAGCATCCTCTTCAATCAACGTTTTCTTCAACAATGAATGTTCCTTTAAATGATGTCATCCAAGATTGCATCCCTAGAATTCCGATTGGCTGATAGAATTCTATCAGCCAATTGGAATTAAAGGTGAAAAAATCCTATGCAATCAGCCAATAGGTGTCAGGATTCTCCTTCCATTCCCCCTATCAATGTCTAAACTCCTCCCAGTTTGCCTTTAAATCAGCAGCACGCCCTGTTCCTAGTGCTTAGTAATTTTGTGTTTGCTACAGATACAGATCCTTAGCTAAGCTCCTGAAAATTTGTGTGCTCTTTGTCATTCAAGTTATCTACTACAGTTTAAGATACCAAGCAAAAGGAATTGCTAGCACTGTGGAGACCTACTCTGAAGTCTAACGGATATAACAAACAAATCAGCTCAGCGTGTAAAATGCCACTTGGACACACAGCAAACCCGTTATGCTTAACCACCCTCTTTCTTCATACCGGATCTGCAAAGGAACTGAGGCATAAGTTTTGATCTCAGCACTAACCTTAGCGTGTTCTACTGTAAGCTGTATACCTGCTGTTTCACTAAATTTCACTAACTTACCTCCAGCTCTGCCTCTCTGCTACTACGCATGCCCAAGAGACTTATTACAAGTTTAGAGCAGCTCTTCTCCTCTTAGATAGGTAACAGCTGAGGATCTTTCTCAAGGTAAATCTCCAGTCTCAGTTCACCTATAAACTCCCTCCTACATGTACAGCATTGTTAATTGGGGTTATGACAAGTAGTGGACCAACTCTATTGTTCACATAATTACTACCCCTGTAACAAATTGTCACTATAGCTATATATTAACAACTATTTCCGTCTGTAGTAGTTGTATTATAGCAAGTGAGACAAATACAAATTTATACTCGTCTAGTCTGCAGCTGAGATTTGCACATATAACCAACCAAGGCAATTCTGATATCACCAGCCTGGTTGAACCTGACAATAGGATTGAGCTTCCAATCCGCCAATAGAATGCAAGCTCAATCCAATTGGCTGATTGTATCGCCGGATGGATGAAGATAGAAGATGCCGTCTGGATGAAGACTTCTGCCCGGTTGGATGAAGACTTCTGCCCGATTTGATGAAGGCTTCTGCTGCCACTTCGTTGAGGACTTCTGCTGGCTTCCTTGAGGATAGATGTCGGGTCTTCAAAAACTGTAAGTGGATCTTCAGGAGTTAGTGTTAGGCTTTTTAAAGAGTTTATTGGGTGGGTTTTATATTTAGATTAGGGGTTTGGGCACTTGAAAAAGAGATAAATGCCCTTTTAAGGGCAATGCCCATCCAAATTCCCTTTTCAGTGCAATGGGGAGCCTAGGTTTTTTAGCTAGGATTTTATTTGGGGCTTGGGTGTGTGGGTGGTGAGTTTTACTGTTGGGGGGTTGGGGGGTTAGACTAGCGATTTTTTTATTTTGGGGGGCTTTTTTATTTTGATTGGGCTATTAGATTAGGTGTAATTAGTTTAAATATCTGATCATTTCTTTTTTTATTTTGTGTAATTTAGTTTTTTTTTTGTAATTTAGTTAATTGTATTTAATATATGTAATTGATTTAATTGTAGTGTAAGGTTAGGTGTTAGTGTTAGACAGGTTAGGTTTTATTTTACAGGTAAATTTGTATTTATTTTAGCTAGGTAGTTAGTAAATAGTTAATAACTATTTAGTAACTATTCTACCTAGTTAAAATAAATACAAACTTGCTTGTGAAATAAAAATAAAACCTAACGCCTAGATTTAGAGTTTGGCGTTAGCTGTCAAAACCAGCGTTAGAGGCTCCTAACGCTGGTTTTGGGCTACCGCTGGTATTTAGAGTCAGTCAGGAAAAGGTCTAACGCTCACTTTCCAGCCGCGACTTTTCCATACCGCAGATCCCCCTACGCTATTTGTGTATCCTATCTTTTCAATCGGAATTAAGGTAGGAAAATTTTGATTGGCTGATTGAATCAGCCAATCAGATTGAAGTTCAATCCGATCGGAACAGCCAATAGAATGCAAGCTCAATCTGATTGGCTGATTGGATCAGCCAATCGGATTGAACTTGAATCTGATTGGCTGATTCCATCAGCCAATCAGAATTTTCCTACCTTAATTCCGATTGGCTGATAGAATCCTATCAGCCAATCGGAATTCGCGGGACGCCATCTTTGATGACATCCCTTAAAGGAACCGTCATTCGTTGGGAAGTCGTCGGTGAAGAAGGATGTTCCGCGTCGGCGGGATGAAGATGGATCCGGAAGAAAGAAGATTGAAGATGCCGCTTGATAGAAGACTTCAGCCGGATCATGGACCTCTTCAGCTCTCGCTTGGATGAAGACTTCAGCCGGATCATGGACCTCTTCAGCTCCCGCTTGGATGAAGACTTTAGCCGGATCATGGACCTCTTCAGCCCCCGCTTGGGCTTGGATGAAGACTTCGGAGCCTGGACCGATCGGTGATACCCGGCGTGGTGAAGATTATTTAGTTATTAATAGTAGGTTTGATTTAGATTTAATTTAATTACATTAAAGTTAGGAGTGTTAGGGTTAGATTTAGGGTTAGGTTTAGGGGTTAATAAATTTAGTATAGTGGCGGCGAAATTGTGGTGGTTAGGGTGGTTAATAACATCATGTAGGTGTCAGCGATGTTGAGGGCAGCAGATTAAGGGTTAAGAAGTATAATGTAGGTGTCGGCGATGTCGGGGGCGGCAG
>NC_069500.1:10649060-10742002 GCF_027579735.1 Bombina bombina
CAGGACTCCTGCCCCTATATTTAATACTATTACCCTACTTGTGACAAGGATCTAATGTCTCACTACAGGACTCCTGCCCCTATATTTAATACTATTACCCTACTTGTGACAAGGCTCTCCTGTCTCACTACAGGACTCCTGCCCCTATATTTAATACTATTACCCTACTTGTGACAAGGCTCTCCTGTCTCACTACAGGACTCCTGCCCCTATATTTAATACTATTACCCTACTTGTGACAAGGATCTAATGTCTCACTACAGGACTCCTGCCCCTATATTTAATACTATTACCCTACTTATGACAAGGATCTGCTGTCTCACTACAGGACTCCTGCCCCTATATTTAATACTATTACCCTACTTGTGACAAGGATCTAATGTCTCACTACAGGACTCCTGCCCCTATATTTAATACTATTACCCTACTTGTGACAAGGCTCTCCTGTCTCACTACAGGACTCCTGCCCCTATATTTAATACTATTACCCTACTTGTGACAAGGATCTAATGTCTCACTACAGGACTCCAGCCCCTATATTTAATACTATTACCCTACTTGTGACAAGGATCTGCTGTCTCACTACAGGAATCCTGCCCCTATATTTAATACTATTACCCTACTTGTGACAAGGATCACCTGTCTCACTACTGGGCTACTGCCCCTATATTTAATACTATTACCTTACTTGTGACAAGACTCTCCTGTCTCACTACAGGACTCCTGCCCCTATATTTAATACTATTACCCTACTTGTGACAAGGCTCTTCTGTCTCACTACAGGACTCCTGCCCCTATATTTAATACTATTACCCTACTTGTGACAAGGCTCTCCTGTCTCACTACTGGGCTCCTGCCCCTATATTTAATACGATTACCCTACTTGTGACAAGGCTCTCCTGTCTCACTACTAGACTCTTGCCCCTATATTTAATACTATTACCCTACTTGTGACAAGGATCTAATGTCTCACTACAGGACTCCTGCCCCTATATTTAATACTATTACCCTACTTGTGACAAGGCTCTCCTGTCTCACTACAGGACTCCTGCCCCTATATTTAATACTATTACCCTACTTGTGACAAGGATCTCCTGTCTCACTACTGGGCTCCTGCCCCTATATTTAATACTATTACCCTACTTGTGACAAGGATCTCCTGTCTCACTACAGGACTCCTGCCCCTATATTTAATACTATTACCCTACTTGTGACAAGGCTCTTCTGTCTCACTACAGGACTCCTGCCCCTATAGTTAATACTATTACCCTACTTGTGACAAGACTCTCCTGTCTCACTACAGGACTCCTGCCCCTATATTTAATACTATTACCCTACTTGTGACAAGGCTCTCCTGTCTCACTACTGGGCTCCTGCCCCTATATTTAATACTATTACCTTACTTGTGACAAGGCTCTCCTGTCTCACTATAGGACTCCTGCCCCTATATTTAATACTATTACCCTACTTGTGACAAGGATCTCCTGTCTCACTACTGGGCTCCTGCCCCTATATTTAATACTATTACCCTACTTGTGACAAGGCTCTCCTGTCTCACTACAGGACTCCTGCCCCTATATTTAATACTATTACCCTACTTGTGACAAGGCTCTCCTGTCTCACTACAGGACTCCTGCCCCTATATTTAATACTATTACCCTACTTGTGACAAGACTCTCCTGTCTCACTACAGAACTCCTGCCCCTTTATTTAATACTATTCCCCTACTTGTGACAAGGCTCTCCTGTCTCACTACAGAACTCCTGCCCCTATATTTAATACTATTACCCTACTTGTGACAAGGATCTCCTGTCTCACTACAGGACTCCTGCCCCTATAGTTAATACTATTACCTTACTTGTGACAAGGCTCTCCTGTCTCACTACAGGACTCCTGCCCCTATATTTAATACTATTACCCTACTTGTGACAAGGATCTCCTGTCTAACTACAGGACTCCTGCCCCTATATTTAATACTATTAGCCTACCTGTGACAAGGCTCTCCTGTCTCACTACAGGACTCCTGCCCCTATATTTAATACTATTACCCTACTTGTGACAAGGCTCTCCTGTCTCACTACAGGACTCCTGCCCCTATATTTAATACTATTACCCTACTTGTGACAAGACTCTCCTGTCTCACTACAGGACTCCTGCCCCTATATTTAATACTATTACACTACTTGTAACAAGGATCTCCTGTCTCAATACAGGACTCCTGCCCCTATATTTAATACTATTACCCTACTTGTGACAAGGCTCTCCTGTCTCACTACATGACTCCTGCCCCTATATTTAATACTATTACCCTACTTGTGACAAGGCTCTTCTGTCTCACTACAGGAATCCTGCCCCTTTATTTAATACTATTACCCTACTTGTGACAAGGCTCTCCTTTCTCACTACAGGAATCCTGCCCCTATATTTAATACTATTACCCTACTTGTGACAAGGATCTAATGTCTCACTACAGGACTCCTGCCCCTATATTTAATACTATTACCCTACTTGTGACAAGGATCTGCTGTCTCACTACAGGACTCCTGCCCCTATATTTAATACTATTACCCTACTTGTGACAAGGATCTCCTGTCTCACTACAGGACTCCTGCCCCTATATGTAATACTATTACCCTACTTGTGACAAGGATCTCCTGTCTCACTACAGGACTCCTGCCCCTATATTTAATACTATTACCCTACTTGTGACAAGGATCTCCTGTCTCACTACAGGACTCCTGCCCCTATATTTATTACTATTACCCTACTTGTGACAAGGATCTCCTGTCTCACTACAGGACTCCTGCCCCTATATTTAATACTATTACCCTACTTGTGACAAGGCTCTTCTGTCTCACTACAGGAATCCTGCCCCTTTATTTAATACTATTACCCTACTTGTGACAAGGCTCTCCTTTCTCACTACAGGAATCCTGCCCCTATATTTAATACTATTACCCTACTTGTGACAAGGATCTAATGTCTCACTACAGGACTCCTGCCCCTATATTTAATACTATTACCCTACTTGTGACAAGGATCTGCTGTCTCACTACAGGACTCCTGCCCCTATATTTAATACTATTACCCTACTTGTGACAAGGATCTCCTGTCTCACTACAGGACTCCTGCCCCTATATTTAATACTATTACCCTACTTGTGACAAGGATCTCCTGTCTCACTACAGGACTCCTGCCCCTATATTTATTACTATTACCCTACTTGTGACAAGGATCTCCTGTCTCACTACAGGACTCCTGCCCCTATATTTAATACTATTACCCTACTTGTGACAAGGCTCTCCTGTCTCACTACAGGACTCCTGCCCCTATATTTAATACTATTACCTTACTTGTGACAAGACTCTTCTGTCTCACTACAGGACTCCTGTCCCTTTATTTAATACTATTACCCTACCTGTGACAATGCTCTCCTGTCTCACTACAGGACTCCTGCCCCTATATTTAATACTATTACCCTACTTGTGACAAGGCTCTTCTGTCTCACTACAGGACTCCTGCCCCTATATTTAATACTATTACCCTACTTGTGACAAGGCTCTTCTGTCTCACTACAGGACTCCTGCCCCTATATTTAATACTATTACCCTACTTGTGACAAGGATCTCCAGTCTCACTACAGGACTCCTGCCCCTATATCTAATACTATTACCCTACTTGTGACAAGGCTCTCCTGTCTCACTACAGGACTCCTGCCCCTATATTTAATACTATTACCCTACTTGTGACAAGGCTCTCCTGTCTCACTACAGAACTCCTGCCCCTTTATTTAATACTATTCCCCTACTTGTGACAAGGCTCTCCTGTCTCACTACAGGACTCCTGCCCCTATATTTAATACTATTACCCTACTTGTGACAAGGATCTCCTGTCTCACTACTGGGCTCATGCCCCTATATTTAATACTATTACCCTACTTGTGACAAGGATCTCCTGTCTCACTACAGGACTCCTGCCCCTATAGTTAATACTATTACCCTACTTGTGACAAGGCTCTCCTGTCTCACTACAGGACTCCTGCCCCTATATTTAATACAATTACCCTACTTGTGACAAGGCTCTCCTGTCTCACTACGGGACTCCTGCCCCTATATTTAATACTATTACCCTACTTGTGACAAGGATCTCCTGTCTCACTACTGGGCTCCTGCCCCTATATTTAATACTATTACCCTACTTCTGACAAGGATCTCCTGTCTCACTACAGGACTCCTGCCCCTATAGTTAATACTATTACCCTACTTGTGACAAGGCTCTCCTGTCTCACTACAGGACTCCTGCCCCTATATTTAATACTATTACCCTACTTGTGAAAAGGATCTCCTGTCTCACTACAGGACTCCTGCCCCTATATTTAATACTATTACCCTACTTGTGACAAGGCTCTTCTGTCTCACTACAGGAATCCTGCCCCTTTATTTAATACTATTACCCTACTTGTGAAAAGGATCTCCTGTCTCACTACAGGACTCCTGCCCCTATATTTAATACTATTACCCTACTTGTGACAAGGATCTCCTGTCTCACTACAGGACTCCTGCCCCTATATTTAATACTATTACCCTACTTGTGACAAGGATCTAATGTCTCACCACAGGACTCCTGCCCCTATATTTAATACTATTACCCTACTTGTGACAAGGCTATTCTGTCTCACTACAGGACTCCTGCCCCTATATTTAATACTATTACCCTACTTGTGACAAGGCTCTTCTGTCTCACTACAGGAATCCTGCCCCTATATTTAATACTATTACCCTACTTGTGACAAGGCTCTCCTGTCTCACTACAGGACTCCTGCCCCTATATTTAATACTATTACCCTACTTGTGACAAGGCTCTTCTGTCTCACTACAGGAATCCTGCCCCTATATTTAATACTATTACCCTACTTGTGACAAGGCTCTTCTGTCTCACTACAGGAATCCTGCCCCTTTATTTAATACTATTACCCTACTTGCGACAAGGCTCTCCTGTCTCACTACAGGACTCCTGCCCCTATATTTAATACTATTACCCTACTTGTGAAAAGGATCTCCTGTCTCACTACAGGACTCCTGCCCTTATATTTAATACTATTACCCTACTTGTGACAAGGATCTCCTGTCTCACTACAGGACTCCTGCCCCTATATTTAATACTATTACCCTACTTGTGACAAGGATCTAATGTCTCACCACAGGACTCCTGCCCCTATATTTAATACTATTACCCTACTTGTGACAAGGCTATTCTGTCTCACTACAGGACTCCTGCCCCTATATTTAATACTATTACCCGACTTGTGACAAGGCTCTCCTGTCTCACTACAGGACTCCTGCCCCTATATTTATTACTATTACCCTACTTGTGACAAGGCTCTCTTGTCTCACTACAGGACTCCTGCCACTATATTTAATACTATTACCCTACTTGTGACAAGGATCTAATGTCTCACCACAGGACTCCTGCCCCTATATTTAATACTATTACCCTACTTGTGACAAGGCTCTTCTGTCTCACTACAGGACTCCTGCCCCTATATTTAATACTATTACCCTACTTGTGACAAGGCTCTCCTGTCTCACTACAGGACTCCTGCCCCTATATTTAATACTATTACCCTACTTGTGACAAGTATCTCCTGTCTCACTACAGGACTCCTGCCCCTATATTTAATACTATTACCCTACTTGTGACAAGGCTCTTCTGTCTCACTACAGGACTCCTGCCCCTATAGTTAATACTATTACCCTACTTGTGACAAGGCTCTCCTGTCTCACTACTGGGCTCCTGCCCCTATATTTAATACTATTACCTTACTTGTGACAAGGCTCTCCTGTCTCACTACAGGACTCCTGCCCCTATATTTAATACTATTACCCTACTTGTGACAAGGATCTCCTGTCTCACTACAGGACTCCTGCCCTATATTTAATACTATTACCCTACTTGTGACAAGTATCTAGTGTCTCACTACTGGACTCCTGTCCCTATATTTAATACTATTACCCTACTTGTGACAAGGCTCTCCTGTCTCACTACAGGACTCCTGCCTCTATATTTAATACTATTACCCTACTTGTGACAAAGCTCTCCTGTCTCACTACAGGACTCCTGCCCCTATATTTAATACTATTACCCTACTTGTGACAAGGCTCTCCTGTCTCACTACAGGACTCCTGCCCCTATATTTAATACTATTACCCTACTTGTGACAAGGATCTCCTGTCTCACTACTGGGCTCCTGCCCCTATAGTTAATACTATTACCCTACTTGTGACAAGGCTCTCCTGTCTCACTACAGGACTCCTGCCCCTATATTTAATACTATTACCCTTCTTGTGACAAGGATCTCCTGTCTCACTACTGGGCTCCTGCCCCTATATTTAATACTATTACCCTACTTGTGACAAGGCTCTCCTGTCTCACTACAGGACTCCTGCCCCTATTTTTAATATTATTACCCTACTTGTGACAAGGATCTCCTGTCTCACTACAAGACTCCTGCCCCTATATTTAATACTATTACCCTACTTGTGACAAGGCTCTCCTGTCTCACTACAGGACTCCTGCCCCTATATTTAATACTATTAACCTACTTGTGACAAGGATCTCCTGTCTCACTACAGGACTCCTGCCCCTATATTTAATACTATTACCCTACTTGTGACAAGGATCTAATGTCTCACCACAGGACTCCTGCCCCTATATTTAATACTATTACCCTACTTGTGACAAGGCTATTCTGTCTCACTACAGGACTCCTGCCCCTATATTTAATACTATTACCCTACTTGTGACAAGGCTCTCTTGTCTCACTACAGGACTCCTGCCCCTATATTTAATACTATTACCCTACTTGTGACAAGGCTCTTCTGTCTCACTACAGGAATCCTGCCCCTATATTTAATACTATTACCCTACTTGTGACAAGGCTCTTCTGTGTCACTACAGGAATCCTGCCCCTTTATTTTATACTATTACCCTACTTGTGACAAGGCTCTCCTGTCTCACTACAGGACTCCTGCCCCTATATTTAATACTATTACCCTACTTGTGAAAAGGATCTCCTGTCTCACTACAGGACTCCTGCCCCTATATTTAATACTATTACCCTACTTGTGACAAGGATCTCCTGTCTCACTACAGGACTCCTGCCCCTATATTTAATACTATTACCCTACTTGTGACAAGGATCTAATGTCTCACCACAGGACTCCTGCCCCTATATTTAATACTATTACCCTACTTGTGACAAGGCTATTCTGTCTCACTACAGGACTCCTGCCCCTATATTTAATACTATTACCCTACTTGTGACAAGGCTCTCCTGTCTCACTACAGGACTCCTGCCCCTATATTTATTACTATTACCCTACTTGTGACAAGGCTCTCTTGTCTCACTACAGGACTCCTGCCCCTATATTTAATACTATTACCCTACTTGTGACAAGGATCTAATGTCTCACCACAGGACTCCTGCCCCTATATTTAATACTATTACCCTACTTGTGACAAGGCTCTTCTGTCTCACTACAGGACTCCTGCCCCTATATTTAATACTATTACCCTACTTGTGACAAGGCTCTCCTGTCTCACTACAGGACTCCTGCCCCTATATTTAATACTATTACCCTACTTGTGACAAGGCTCTTCTGTCTCACTACAGAACTCCTGCCCCTATAGTTAATACTATTACCCTACTTGTGACAAGGCTCTCCTGTCTCACTACTGGGCTCCTGCCCCTATATTTAATACTATTACCTTACTTGTGACAAGGCTCTCCTGTCTCACTACAGGACTCCTGCCCCTATATTTAATACTATTACCCTACTTGTGACAAGGATCTCCTGTCTCACTACAGGACTCCTGCCCCTATATTTAATACTATTACCCTACTTGTGACAAGTATCTCCTGTCTCACTACTGGACTCCTGCCCCTATATTTAATACTATTACCCTACTTGTGACAAGGCTCTCCTGTCTCACTACAGGACTCCTGCCCCTATATTTAATACTATTACCCTACTTGTGACAAGGCTCTCTTGTCTCACTACAGGACTCCTGCCCCTATATTTAATACTATTACCCTACTTGTGACAAGGCTCTCCTGTCTCACTACAGGACTCCTGCCCCTATATTTAATACTATTACCCTACTTGTGACAAGGATCTCCTGTCTCACTACTGGGCTCCTGCCCCTATAGTTAATACTATTACCCTACTTGTGACAAGGCTCTCCTGTCTCACTACAGGACTCCTGCCCCTATATTTAATACTATTACCCTTCTTGTGACAAGGATCTCCTGTCTCACTACTGGGCTCCTGCCCCTATATTTAATACTATTACCCTACTTGTGACAAGGCTCTCCTGTCTCACTACAGGACTCCTGCCCCTATTTTTAATATTATTACCCTACTTGTGACAAGGATCTCCTGTCTCACTACAAGACTCCTGCCCCTATATTTAATACTATTACCCTACTTGTGACAAGGCTCTCCTGTCTCACTACTGGACTCCTGCCCCTATATTTAATACTATTACCCTACTTGTGACAAGACTCTCCTGTCTCACTACAGGACTCCTGCCCCTATATTTAATACTATTACCCTACTTGTGACAAGACTCTCCTGTCTCACTACAGGACTCCTGCCCCTATATTTAATACTATTACCCTACTTGTGACAAGGATCTAATGTCTCACTACAGGACTCCTGCCCCTATATTTAATACTATTACCCTACTTGTGACAAGGCTCTCCTGTCTCACTACAGGACTCCTGCCCCTATATTTAATACTATTACCCTACTTGTGACAAAGATCTCCTGTCTCACTACTGGGCTCCTGCCCCTATATTTAATAGTACTACCCTACTTGTGACAAGGATCTCCTGTCTCACTACTGGACTCCTGCCCCAATATTTAATACTATTACACTACTTGTGACAAGGCTCTCCTGTCTCACTACAGGACTCCTGCCCCTATATTTAATACTATTACCCTACTTGTGACAAGGATCTCCTGTCTCACTACAGGACTCCTGCCCCTATATTTAATACTATTACCCTACTTGTGACAAGGCTCTCCTGTCTCACTACAGGACTCCTGCCCCTATATTTAATACTATTACCCTACTTGTGACAAGTATCTCCTGTCTCACTACTGGACTCCTGCCCCTATATTTATTACTATTACCCTACTTGTGACAAGGCTCTCCTGTCTCACTACAGGACTCCTGCCCCTATATTTAATACTATTACCCTACTTGTGACAATGCTCTCCTGTCTCACTACAGGACTCCTGCCCCTATATTTAATACTATTACCCTACTTGTGACAAGGATCTCCTGTCTCACTATTGGGCTCCTGCCCCTATAGTTAATACTATTACCCTACTTGTGACAAGGCTCTCCTGTCTCACTACAGGACTCCTGCCCCTATATTTAATACTATTACCCTACTTGTGACAAGGCTCTCCTGTCTCACTACTAGACTCCTGCCCCTACATTTAATACTATTACCCTACTTGTGACATGGATCTCCTGTCTCACTACTGGGCTCCTGCCCCTATATTTAATACTATTACCCTACTTGTGACAAGGCTCTCCTGTCTCACTACAGGACTCCTGCCCCTATATTTATTACTATTACCCTACTTGTGACAAGGCTCTCTTGTCTCACTACAGGACTCCTGCCCCTATATTTAATACTATTACCCTACTTGTGACAAGGATCTAATGTCTCACCACAGGACTCCTGCCCCTATATTTAATACTATTACCCTACTTGTGACAAGGCTCTTCTGTCTCACTACAGGACTCCTGCCCCTATATTTAATACTATTACCCTACTTGTGACAAGGCTCTCCTGTCTCACTACAGGACTCATGCCCCTATATTTAATACTATTACCCTACTTGTGACAAGGCTCTTCTGTCTCACTACAGGACTCCTGCCCCTATAGTTAATACTATTACCCTACTTGTGACAAGGCTCTCCTGTCTCACTACTGGGCTCCTGCCCCTATATTTAATACTATTACCTTACTTGTGACAAGGCTCTCCTGTCTCACTACAGGACTCCTGCCCCTATATTTAATACTATTACCCTACTTGTGACAAGGATCTCCTGTCTCACTACTGGACTCCTGCCCCTATATTTAATACTATTACCCTACTTGTGACAAGGCTCTCCTGTCTCACTACAGGACTCCTGCCCCTATATTTAATACTATTGCCCTACTTGTGACAAGGCTCTCCTGTCTCACTACAGGACTCCTGCCCCTATATTTAATACTATTACCCTACTTGTGACAAGGCTCTCCTGTCTCACTACAGGACTCCTGCCCCTATATTTAATACTATTACCCTACTTGTGACAAGGATCTCCTGTCTCACTACTGGGCTCCTGCCCCTATAGTTAATACTATTACCCTACTTGTGACAAGGCTCTCCTGTCTCACTACAGGACTCCTGCCCCTATATTTAATACTATTACCCTTCTTGTGACAAGGATCTCCTGTCTCACTACTGGGCTCCTGCCCCTATATTTAATACTATTACCCTACTTGTGACAAGGCTCTCCTGTCTCACTACAGGACTCCTGCCCCTATTTTTAATATTATTACCCTACTTGTGACAAGGATCTCCTGTCTCACTACAAGACTCCTGCCCCTATATTTAATACTATTACCCTACTTGTGACAAGGCTCTCCTGTCTCACTACAGGACTCCTGCCCCTATATTTAATACTATTACCCTACTTGTGACAAGACTCTCCTGTCTCACTACAGGACTCCTGCCCCTATATTTAATACTATTACCCTACTTGTGACAAGACTCTCCTGTCTCACTACAGGACTCCTGCCCCTATATTTAATACTATTACCCTACTTGTGACAAGGATCTAATGTCTCACTACAGGACTCCTGCCCCTATATTTAATACTATTACCCTACTTGTGACAAGGCTCTCCTGTCTCACTACAGGACTCCTGCCCCTATATTTAATACTATTACCCTACTTGTGACAAAGATCTCCTGTCTCACTACTGGGCTCCTGCCCCTATATTTGATACTACTACCCTACTTGTGACAAGGATCTCCTGTCTCACTACTGGGCTCCTGCCCCTATATTTAATACTACTACCCTACTTGTGACAAGGATCTCCTGTCTCACTACAGGACTCCTGCCCCTATATTTAATAGTACTACCCTACTTGTGACAAGGATCTCCTGTCTCACTACTGGGCTCCTGCCCCCTTATTTAATACTATTACCCTACTTGTGACAAGGATCTCCTGTCTCACTACTGGACTCCTGCCCCTATATTTAATACTATTACACTACTTGTGACAAGGCTCTCCTGTCTCACTACAGGACTCCTGCCCCTATATTTAATACTATTACCCTACTTGTGACAAGGATCTCCTGTCTCACTACAGGACTCCTGCCCCTATATTTAATACTATTACCCTACTTGTGACAAGGCTCTCCTGTCTCACTACAGGACTCCTGCCCCTATATTTAATACTATTACCCTACTTGTGACAAGTATCTCCTGTCTCACTACTGGACTCCTGCCCCTATATTTATTGCTATTACCCTACTTGTGACAAGGCTCTCCTGTCTCACTACAGGACTCCTGCCCCTATATTTAATACTATTACCCTACTTGTGACAATGCTCTCCTGTCTCACTACAGGACTCCTGCCCCTATATTTAATACTATTACCCTACTTGTGACAAGGATCTCCTGTCTCACTATTGGGCTCCTGCCCCTATAGTTAATACTATTACCCTACTTGTGACAAGGCTCTCCTGTCTCACTACAGGACTCCTGCCCCTATATTTAATACTATTACCCTACTTGTGACAAGGCTCTCCTGTCTCACTACTAGACTCCTGCCCCTACATTTAATACTATTACCCTACTTGTGACATGGATCTCCTGTCTCACTACTGGGCTCCTGCCCCTATATTTAATACTATTACCCTACTTGTGACAAGGATCTCCTGTCTCACTACAGGACTCCTGCCCCTATATTTAATACTATTACCCTACTTGTGACAAGGATCTCCTGTCTCACTACAGGACTCCTGCCCCTATAGTTAATACTATTACCCTACTTGTGACAAGGCTCTCCTGTCTCACTACAGGACTCCTGCCCCTATATTTAATACTATTACCCTACTTGTGACAAGGCTCTCCTGTCTCACTACAGGACTCCTGCCCCTATATTTAATACTATTACCCTACTTGTGACAAGGATCTCCTGTCTCACTACTGGGCTCCTGCCCCTATAGTTAATACTATTACCCTACTTGTGACAAGGCTCTCCTGTCTCACTACAGGACTCCTGCCCCTATATTTAATACTATTACCCTTCTTGTGACAAGGATCTCCTGTCTCACTACTGGGCTCCTGCCCCTATATTTAATACTATTACCCTACTTGTGACAAGGCTCTCCTGTCTCACTACAGGACTCCTGCCCCTATTTTTAATATTATTACCCTACTTGTGACAAGGATCTCCTGTCTCACTACAAGACTCCTGCCCCTATATTTAATACTATTACCCTACTTGTGACAAGGCTCTCCTGTCTCACTACAGGACTCCTGCCCCTATATTTAATACTATTACCCTACTTGTGACAAGACTCTCCTGTCTCACTACAGGACTCCTGCCCCTATATTTAATACTATTACCCTACTTGTGACAAGACTCTCCTGTCTCACTACAGGACTCCTGCCCCTATATTTAATACTATTACCCTACTTGTGACAAGGATCTAATGTCTCACTACAGGACTCCTGCCCCTATATTTAATACTATTACCCTACTTGTGACAAGGCTCTCCTGTCTCACTACAGGACTCCTGCCCCTATATTTAATACTATTACCCTACTTGTGACAAAGATCTCCTGTCTCACTACTGGGCTCCTGCCCCTATATTTGATACTACTACCCTACTTGTGACAAGGATCTCCTGTCTCACTACTGGGCTCCTGCCCCTATATTTAATACTACTACCCTACTTGTGACAAGGATCTCCTGTCTCACTACAGGACTCCTGCCCCTATATTTAATAGTACTACCCTACTTGTGACAAGGATCTCCTGTCTCACTACTGGGCTCCTGCCCCCTTATTTAATACTATTACCCTACTTGTGACAAGGATCTCCTGTCTCACTACTGGACTCCTGCCCCTATATTTAATACTATTACACTACTTGTGACAAGGCTCTCCTGTCTCACTACAGGACTCCTGCCCCTATATTTAATACTATTACCCTACTTGTGACAAGGATCTCCTGTCTCACTACAGGACTCCTGCCCCTATATTTAATACTATTACCCTACTTGTGACAAGGCTCTCCTGTCTCACTACAGGACTCCTGCCCCTATATTTAATACTATTACCCTACTTGTGACAAGTATCTCCTGTCTCACTACTGGACTCCTGCCCCTATATTTATTACTATTACCCTACTTGTGACAAGGCTCTCCTGTCTAACTACAGGACTCCTGCCCCTATATTTAATACTATTACCCTACTTGTGACAATGCTCTCCTGTCTCACTACAGGACTCCTGCCCCCTATATTTAATACTATTACCCTACTTGTGACAAGGATCTCCTGTCTCACTATTGGGCTCCTGCCCCTATAGTTAATACTATTACCCTACTTGTGACAAGGCTCTCCTGTCTCACTACAGGACTCCTGCCCCTATATTTAATACTATTTCTCTACTTGTGACAAGGCTCTCCTGTCTCACTACTAGACTCCTGCCCCTACATTTAATACTATTACCCTACTTGTGACAAGGATCTCCTGTCTCACTACAGGACTCCTGCCCCTATATTTAATACTATTACCCTACTTGTGACAAGGATCTCCTGTCTCACTACAGGACTCCTGCCCCTATATTTAATACTATTACCCTACTTGTGACAATGCTCTCCTGTCTCACTACAGGACTCCTGCCCCTATATTTAATACTATTACCCTACTTGTGACAAGGCTCTCCTGTCTCACTACAGGACTCCTGCCCCTATATTTAATACTATTACCCTACTTGTGAAAAGGCTCTTCTGTCTCACTACATGATTCCTGCCCCCTTATTTAATACTATTACCCTACTTGTGACAAGGCTCTCCTGTCTCACTACTGGGCTCCTGCCCCTATAGTTAATACTATTACCCTACTTGTGACAAGGCTCTTCTGTCTCACTACAGGACTCCTGCCCCTATATTTAATACTATTACACTACTTGTGACAAGGCTTTCCTGTCTCACTACTGGGCTCCTGCCCCTATAGTTAATACTATTACCCTACTTGTGACAAGGATCTCCTGTCTCACTACAGGTCTCCTGTCCCTATATTTAATACTATTACCCTACTTGTGACAAGGCTCTCCTGTCTCACTACAGGACTCCTGCCCCTATATTTAATACTATTACCCTACTTGTGACAAGGATCTCCTGTCTCACTACAGGACTCCTGCCCCTATATTTAATACTATTACCCTACTTGTGACAAGGATCTCCTGTCTCACTACAGGACTCCTGCCCCTATATTTAACACTATTACCCTACGTGTGACAAGGCTCTTCTGTCTCACTACAGGACTCCTGCCCCTATATTTAATACTATTACCCTACTTGTGACAAGGCTCTCCTGTCTCACTACAGGACTCCTGCCCCTATATTTAATACTATTACCCTACTTGTGACAAGGATCTCCTGTCTCACTACAGGACTCCTGCCTCTATATTTAATACTATTACCCTACTTGTGACAAGGCTCTCCTGTCTCACTACTGGGCTCCTGCCCCTATAGTTAATACTATTACCCTACTTGTGACAAGGCTCTTCTGTCTCACTACAGGACTCCTGCCCCTATATTTAATACTATTACCCTACTTGTGACAAGGATCTCCTGTCTCACTACAGGACTCCTGTCCCTATATTTAATACTATTACCCTACTTGTGACAAGGCTCTCCTGTCTCACTACAGGACTCCTGCCCCTATATTTAATACTATTACCCTACTTGTGACAAGGCTCTCCTGTCTCACTAAACGACTCCTGCCCCTATATTTAATACTACTACCCTACCTGTGACAAGGCTCTCCTGTCTCACTACAGGACTCCTGCCCCTATATTTAATACTATTACCCTACTTGTGACAAGGATCTCCTGTCTCACTACAGGACTCCTGCCTCTATATTTAATACTATTACCCTACTTGTGACAAGGCTCTCCTGTCTCACTACAGGACTCCTGCCCCTATATTTAATACTATTACACTACTTGTGACAAGGCTCTCCTGTCTCACTAAACGACTCCTGCCCCTATATTTAATACTATTACACTACTTGTGACAAGGCTCTCCTGTCTCACTAAACGACTCCTGCCCCTATATTTAATACTACTACCCTACCTGTGACAAGGCTCTCCTGTCTCACTACAGGACTCCTGCCCCTATATTTAATACTATTACCCTACTTGTGACAAGGATCTCCTGTCTCACTATTGGGCTCCTGCCCCTATAGTTAATACTATTACCCTACTTGTGACAAGGCTCTCCTGTCTCACTACAGGACTCCTGCCCCTATATTTAACACTATTACCCTACGTGTGACAAGGCTCTTCTGTCTCACTACAGGACTCCTGCCCCTATATTTAATACTATTACCCTACTTGTGACAAGGCTCTCCTGTCTCACTACAGGACTCCTGCCCCTATATTTAATACTATTACCCTACTTGTGACAAGGATCTCCTGTCTCACTACAGGACTCCTGCCTCTATATTTAATACTATTACCCTACTTGTGACAAGGCTCTCCTGTCTCACTACTGGGCTCCTGCCCCTATAGTTAATACTATTACCCTACTTGTGACAAGGCTCTTCTGTCTCACTACAGGACTCCTGCCCCTATATTTAATACTATTACCCTACTTGTGACAAGGATCTCCTGTCTCACTACAGGACTCCTGTCCCTATATTTAATACTATTACCCTACTTGTGACAAGGCTCTCCTGTCTCACTACAGGACTCCTGCCCCTATATTTAATACTATTACCCTACTTGTGACAAGGCTCTCCTGTCTCACTAAACGACTCCTGCCCCTATATTTAATACTACTACCCTACCTGTGACAAGGCTCTCCTGTCTCACTACAGGACTCCTGCCCCTATATTTAATACTATTACCCTACTTGTGACAAGGATCTCCTGTCTCACTACAGGACTCCTGCCTCTATATTTAATACTATTACCCTACTTGTGACAAGGCTCTCCTGTCTCACTACTGGGCTCCTGCCCCTATAGTTAATACTATTACCCTACTTGTGACAAGGCTCTTCTGTCTCACTACAGGACTCCTGCCCCTATATTTAATACTATTACCCTACTTGTGACAAGGATCTCCTGTCTCACTACAGGACTCCTGTACCTATATTTAATACTATTACCCTACTTGTGACAAGGCTCTCCTGTCTCACTACAGGACTCCTGCCCCTATATTTAATACTATTACACTACTTGTGACAAGGCTCTCCTGTCTCACTAAACGACTCCTGCCCCTATATTTAATACTACTACCCTACCTGTGACAAGGCTCTCCTGTCTCACTACAGGACTCCTGCCCCTATATTTAATACTATTACCCTACTTGTGACAAGGATCTCCGGTCTCACTACAAGACTCCTGCCCCTATATTTAATACTATTACCCTACTTGTGACAAGGCTCTCCTGTCTCACTACAGGGCTCCTGCCCCTATATTTAATACTATTACCCTACTTGTGACAAGGATCTCCTGTCTCACTACAGGACTCCTGCCCCTATATTTAATACTATTACCCTACCTGTGACAAGGCTCTCCTGTCTCACTACAGGACTCCTGCCCCTATATTTAATACTATTACCCTACTTGTGACAAGGATCTCCGGTCTCACTACAAGACTCCTGCCCCTATATTTAATACTATTACCCTACTTGTGACAAGGCTCTCCTGTCTCACTACAGGACTCCTGCCCCTATATTTAATACTATTACCTTACTTGTGACAAGACTCTCCTGTCTCACTACAGGACTCCTGCCCCTATATTTAATACTATTACCCTACTTGTGACAAGGATCTCCTGTCTCACTACTGGGCTCATGCCCCTATATTTAATACTATTACCCTACTTGTGACAAGGCTCTCCTGTCTCACTACAGGACTCCTGCCCCTATATTTAATACTATTACCCTACTTGTGACAAGGCTCTTCTGTCTCACTACAGGGTTCCTGCCCCCTTATTTAATACTATTACCCTACTTGTGACAAGGCTCTCCTGTCTCACTACTGGGCTCCTGCCCCTATAGTTAATACTATTACCCTACTTGTGACAAGGCTCTTCTGTCTCACTACAGGACTCCTGCCCCTATATTTAATACTATTACCCGACTTGTGACAAGGCTCTCCTGTCTCACTACAGAACTCCTGCCCCCTTATTTAATACTATTACCCGACTTGTGACAAGGATCTCTTGTCTCACTACTAGACTCCTGCCTCTATATATAATACTATTACCCTACTTGTGACAGAAAAGCAGGAAATAGGATTTCAATTCAGGGCCTTAATTCGCATACCTGAAAGCAGAAGAGACAGTAGGTTGTCAGTAGGCAGTTTGTTAGTAACCAGCAGTGTGGAGAGTAGGGATGGGCGAATGTGCAAATTTTCGAATTTCGAATGTAGAACGAATGTTATTACCGAAATTCGAATTCTAAATTCGAATGTCGATAAGAACGAATATTCTTAAAAATTCGAAAATCGAATGTTATTTACAGTTTTCGAATGTCACTTTCGAATTCGAATGTTTATAATTATATCGAATGTCTACATTCGAAATTCGAATTTTTCGAATTCGAATATAAATTCGAATTTTTCGAATTCGAATATAAATTCGAATTTTTCGAATTCGAATATAAATTCGAATTTTTTGAATTCGAATATAAATTCGAATTTTTCGAATTCGAATATTGCATAATTCGAATATTACATTTAAAAGCATTAGAAATACTATTACAATCTAAATTCGAATTTTTCGAATTCGAATACACGTATTGCATAATTCGAATATTACATTTAAAGAAAAAGCATTAGAAATACTATTACAATCTAAATTCGAATTTTTCGAATTCGAATACACGTATTGCATAATTCGAATATTACATTTAAAGAAAAAGCATTAGAAATACTATTACAATCTAAATTCGAATTTTTCTAATTCGAATATTGCATAATTCGAATATTACATTTAAGGAAAAAGCATTGGAAATACTATTACAATCTAAATTCGAATTTTTTCGAATTCGAATACACGTATTGCATAATTCGAATATTACATTTAAAGAAAAAGCATTAGAAATACTATTACAATCGAAATTAGAATTTTTCGAATTCGAATATTGCATAATTCGAATATTACATTTAAAGAAAAAGCATTAGAAATACTAATACAATCTAAATTCGAATTTTTCGAATTCGAATATTGCATAATTCGAATATTACATTTAAAGAAAAAGCATTAGAAATACTATTACAATCTAAATTCGAATTTTTCGAATTCGAATATTTTCGAATGTAATCGTAAAATTCGAAACCGAACATTCGAATTTCGAATGTTAGAATGTTATGTAAACATTCGAAATTCGATTCGAACGAACGAATGTGTTAAAATTCGTGCCGTTTTTCGAATGTTGCGAAACATTCGCCCATCCCTAGTGGAGAGTATTGAGTGTAATTCCTGTATAATTCTTAAAAATAAGGGCCTCACTTATAAAATGTTCACTTTGAGAATGTGAACATATGCTATTGTTAAAAAATACACAGCCCTGTAAGCAGTGCACCCCTGTCATACTTATATATATTATCTTATGCACATATATGTCTTACAATGTCTCCCATCTCCTTACTTCTGATACACATTATATCATACCTATATATATATTATCTTATACACATATATGTCTTACTCTGTCTCCCATCTCTTTACTTCTGATACACATTATATCATACCTATATATATATTATCTTATACACATATATGTCTTACTCTGTCTCCCATCTCTTTACTTCTGATACACATTATATCATACCTATATATATATATATATATATATATATATATATATATTATCTTATACACATATATGTCTTACACTGTCTCCCATCTCCTTACTTCTGATACACATTATATCATACCTATATATATATTATCTTATACACATATATGTCTTACACTGTCTCCCATCTCTTTACTTCTGATACATATTATATCATACCTATATATATATTATCTTATACACATATATATGTCTTACACTGTCTCCCATCTCTTTACTTCTGATACACATTATATTATACCTATATATATTATCTTATACATATATATGTCTTACACTGTCTCCCATCTCTTTACTTCTGATACACATTATATCATACCTATATATATTATCTTATACATATATATGTCTTACACTGTCTCCCATCTCTTTACTTCTGATACACATTATATCATACCTATATATATATTATCTTATACATATATATGTCTTACACTGTCTTCCATCTCTTTACTTCTTATACACATTATATCATACATATATATATTATCTGATACACATTATATCATACCTATATATATTATCTTATACACATATATGTCTTACACTGTCTCTCATCTCTTTACTTCTGATACACATTATATCATACCTATATATATTATCTTATACATATATATGTCTTACACTGTCTCTCATCTCCTTACTTCTGATACACATTATATCATACCTATATATATATTATCTTATACACATATATGTCTTACACTGTCTCCCATCTGCTTACTTCTGATACATATTATATCATACCTATATATATATTATCTTATACACATATATGTCTTACACTGTCTCCCATCTCTTTACTTCTGATACACATTATATCATACCTATATATATTATATTATACACATATATGTCTTACACTGTCTCACATCTCCTTACGTCTGATACACATTATATCATACCTATATATATATATTATCTTATACACATATATGTCTTACACTGTCTCCCATCTCTTTACTTCTGATACACATTATATCAAACCTATATATATTATCTTATACACATATATGTCTTACACTGTCTCACATCTCTTTACTTCTGATACACATTATATCATACCTATATATATTATCTTATACACATATATGCCTTACACTGTCTCCCATCTCTTTACTTCTGATACACATTATATCATACCTATATATATTATCTTATACACATATATGTTTTACACTGTCTCCCATCTCTTTACTTCTGATACACATTATATCAAACCTATATATATTATCTTATACACATATATGTCTTACACTGTCTCCCATCTCTTTACTTCTGATACACATTATATCAAACCTATATATATTATCTTATACACATATATGTTTTACACTGTCTCACATCTCCTTACTTTTGATACACATTATATCAAACCTATATATATTATCTTATACACATATATGTCTTACACTGTCTCACATCTCTTTACTTCTGATACACATTATATCATACCTATATATATTATCTTATACACATATATGCCTTACACTGTCTCCCATCTCTTTATTTCTGATACACATTATATCATACCTATATATATTATCTTATACACATATATGTCTTACACTGTCTCCCATCTCTTTACTTCTGATACACATTATATCATACCTATATATATATTATCTTATACACATATATGTCTTACACTGTCTCCCATCTTCTTACTTCTGATACACATTATATCATACCTATATATATTATCTTATACACATATATGCCTTACACTGTCTCCCATCTCTTTACTTCTGATACACATTATATCAAACCTATATATATTATCTTATACACATATATGTCTTACACTGTCTCACATCTCCTTACTTTTGATACACATTATATCATACCTATATATATTATCTTATACACATATATGTTTTACACTGTCTCCCATCTCTTTACTTCTGATACACATTATATCATACCTATATATATATTATCTTATACACATATATGTCTTACACTGTCTCCCATCTCTTTACTTCTGATACACATTATATCATACCTATATATATTATCTTATACACATATATGTCTTACACTGTCTTCCATCTGCTTACTTCTGATACATATTATATCATACCTATATATATTATCTTATACACATATATATCTTACACTGTCTCCCATCTCTTTACTTCTGATACATATTATATCATACCTATATATATTATCTTATACACATTATATCATACCTATATATATTATCTTATACACATTATATCATACCTATATATATTATCTGATACACATTATATCATACCTATATATATTATCTGATACACATTATATTATACCTATATATATTATCTGATACACATTATATCATACCTATATATATTATCTTATACACATATATGTCTTACACTGTCTCTCATCTCCTTACTTCTGATACACATTATATCAAACCTATATATATTATCTTATACACATATATGTTTTACACTGTCTCCCATTTCTTTAATTCTGATACACATTATATCATACCTATATATATTATCTTATACACATATATATCTTACACTGTCTCCCATCTCTTTACTTCTGATACACATTATATCATACCTATATATATATTATCTTATACACATATATATCTTACACTGTCTCCCATCTCTTTACTTCTGATACATATTATATCATACCTATATATATTATCTTATACACATTATATCATACCTATATATATTATCTTATACACATTATATTATACCTATATATATTATCTGATACACATTATTTCATACTTATATATATTATCTTATACATATATTTGGCTTACACTGTCTCCCATCTCCTGACTTCTGATACACATAATATTAAACCTATATATATTATCTTATACACATATATGTCTTACACTGTCTCCCATCTGCTTACTTCTGATACACATTATATCATACCTACATATATATTATCTTATACACATATATGTCTTACACTGTCTCCCATCTCCTTACTTCTGATACACATTATATCATACCTATATATATTATCTTATACACATATATGTCTTACACTGTCTCCCATCTGTTTACTTCTGATACATATTATATCATACCTATATATATTATCTTATACACATATATATCTTACACTGTCTCCCATCTCTTTACTTCTGATACATATTATATCATACCTATATATATTATCTTATACACATTATACCATACCTATATATATTATCTTATACACATTATATCATACCTATATATATATATATTATCTTATACACATATATGTCTTACACTGTCTCCCATCTCCTTACGTCTGATACACAGTATATCATACCTATATATATATATATATATATATATATATATATATATATATATATATATATATATATATTATCTTATACACATATATGCATTACACTGTCTCCCATTTCTTTACTTCTGATACACATTATATCATACCTATATATATATATATATATATATATATATATATATATATATATATATATATATATATATATTATCTTATACACATATATGTATTACACTGTCTCCCATTTCTTTACTTCTGATACACATAATATCATACCTATATATATTATCTTGTACACATATATGTATTACACTGTCTCCCATTTCTTTACTTCTGATACACATTATATCATACCTATATATATATATATATATATATATATATATATATATATATATATATATATATATATATGTATATATATATATATATATATATATATATATATATATTATCTTATACACACATATATATATATATATATATATATATATATATATATATATATATATATATATATATATATATATATATGTTATCTTATACACATATATGTATTACATTGTCTCCCATTTAACAATCTTTCTTGAAACTGAACCCACAATCAAATATGCATATACTAAGACAATAAAATTAATATAAATATCTGAATTCTTTATTATTAGTAAATATCTATGAACACATTGAAATATATATATTTGTAAGAATCTGAATATGAGTCAATATTATATGCGTTTAAAAACTATTCAAATATGCTATGCAAAATTCATAAAAGTCTACCTTTAAAATTAGCCTTACTCACAGCAGCCTTTCATTCAATTAACACAATGAGATTAAAGTATAAACCACTGATACAATTTTTAACAGTGCTTAGTAAACAATAGGACGATATATATATATATATATATATATATATATATGTATATATATATATATATATATATATATATATATATATTTATTCAGAAATTTAGATGTAATTGATTCTAATACAATTCTAATTAGGACACTAAAAATACCTATATTCCTAATGTGAACAGTTACTTAAATGTCTATTTATTTAAACTGGAACAAATTCTTATTTACTTATAATTAAAACCAATTCTAAGATATATATATATATATATATATATATATAGAAGAGGTAAGTCCCACCAGGGGGAATAAAGGAGGAGACCCGGAGACAGCAAACAAGATATATGAATCTTTTATTCTTTAGTTCAGCCAGACGGCCAAATGACAGGTGCAAGTACAGGTAGACCTCTGACGCGTTTCGCGCATGCGTACATGCGCTTCATCAGAGAATATATATATATTCTATATTTTGCACCGATGCATTATTTAGCATGCAAGAGACACACTTAACTTTATATATAGGACTATGAACATAGTTAAAATACAGAGTGCACCTTTAAATCTATTTACTATAAATTGACTATGTTTCTACAAATAATCTTTGTTTCAAATATTAAAAATTTGAACAATTATACTTCACCAATTTGAACCAATTTGTAGGGGTCTTTAGATCATCTCATTTGAAGGAAAGTTATTGCATATCAAGGGTAAGTTTCCAGTTTCTTGCTGAAGTGAAATGTGTTCCCAGGCATGGCCGCCAAATATCAAATCACCAGTATCCAGCAAGTCACAAAAAACTGTCTCCTCTTTGCATTTACTATTTCTTTTTATCTTATTCACTGATGATCTTTTTCGTTCACGCCCACGTGCTTTTCCCTTCTCATTGGATACTTTTGGGGAACGCTCCCTATATGTTCAGTATATATTGTCGCTATGGAAACGCATATTTTAACAGTTAAATCCTTTAACTGTCATACTGGATTCTGGCCATCGGTGGGCAGCAGACGAACAACACAGCAATACATTTAATAATTTCTAAACATTTTACATGATTTCCCATATAATGATTATATTAAACAATACTATAACATTGCATTAATAAATTACAATATTAATTGTAGATGGGGTAGTATCATATCATTTTTCTGATTATTTTGATATGAGACATCATGTGTCTTTAACATTATATTATATTAAAGTAATTATACTGCTAATTATTAGCTTAAAATCCATTAAAAATTTTATCAGTATCCTGGCATTTATAAAGACAAAAAATTCACCTCCAACGATGAAATAAATCAGCCGTCCAATGTGCCCAAGTTGTCAACGTAAAATATAACTTTTATTTGCTAATGCAGGTAAAACAGTAAATATGTATTACAATATCACAACTTGGGCACATTGGACAGCTGATTTATTTCATCGTGTGAGGTGAATTTTTTGTCTTTATTAAGCATTCCAGCGGATTTGGCTTATCCGCAATATAGGCGGCTATTCTATCTCACCTGGTCTTTACACTGAGGAGTGGCTGCAACCCCTGCTAAACCCAAGGTTCCCAAGGCGTGCTTACTTACTGCACTAAGAGCCAGCTTGGAACAAGCTGTGTGAACCGGAGACCAGCCAGTAAAGAAAATCTTCTGAGACAGACCGGGTGAGTGAATATTGACAGTATGTCATTGTATACAAATGCACTAACCTCAGTGATGCTACATTATTCATGCTGAAAAGAACTATCACTCTGTCAAAGCACAGCTCGGTACAAATATGAATGTGGTATTTGTTTATCTTAAACACATATATTATATGAGTTACTATAATACCAACATCTGAAATAATTTAAATGAAAAAAGTTCAAGAAGCACCTCCAATTGTACAAATTATTCCAATTTTATTGTACCAAGGCACACAAAATCATGACGTTTCGGGCTCAAATACCCTTAATCATATAACTTAAACATACTAAACACCTCTCTTAAATACCCTCTACCACAGGTGTTGCTAATTATAACATTCAGTGTCAGAGAATTTTAACTCTTAAGTGTAAATGCCACCTAGTGGTCAGTATAAAGAATAACATACAATATACTTTAAAAAAAAGTCTAACCATGCTACATACATGTATTGAAGCATACAAGAATACTTTTTACTATTTTTTTTACAGAAAAACAATTTCTTTCAAAATAACAATTGTTTTACAGAAAAACCTCTTATGGAGTAGTTACAGATCCGGAAGAAAGGGTTTCTTTTTTCTAATAATCACATTTGGAAAAGTAGAATCTAAGCAAATCTACAGAAAAATCTAGAAAAAAATATTTAGATCTATTTCACGGTTCATACCCTTTGGGAACATACAATCTAACCTATAGATCCACATAGATTCTCTTTTCTTTAAAATTAATTCTCTATTTCCACCTCTACGAGGGATGGGAACATGATCAATTATTTGGAACTTTAATTGAGCAATTGAGTGACCTTTTGATAGAAAATGACTAGAGACTGGGGCATTTAGATCTTTACATCTTATATTTGATTTATGTTGGATAATCCTATCCCTTACTCTCTGGGTAGTCTCGCCAATGTAAATCCACCCACACGGGCATTTGATAAGATAAATCACATAACAGGAGTTGCATGTAAGAAAAGCATTAATTTGATATACTTTGCCTGTGTGTGGGTGTACAAAGGTAGAACCTTTTATCATGTTGTTACAATTTGCACAGCCTAAACAACCCAAATTTTTTTCGGTAATATAACTCTGCTTCAATTTTTTACTACCTATATCAGCCCTCACCAACTTATCCTTAATGCTGGAGCTTTTCCTGTAAGCAGACATTGGACTATTAGAAAATGATTGCACACCTGGATGGCATTCTCTCAACATAAACCAATACTTATTAATAATCCTTTTTATCTTTGAGCTTTGTTTACTATATTCTGATACAAAAATAATTCTATCCTTCTTATCCTGTTCCTTAATTGTATTGGTGCATGTGTCTTCACTAGCCCTTTTCACTTCCTCATGCAATAGGTCCGTTGGATAACCCCTATTACTGAATTTCTGACCCATTTCTTTAAGTCTTTTAGTAGCAAGTTCTTTGTCTGTAACTACTCCATAAGAGGTTTTTCTGTAAAACAATTGTTATTTTGAAAGAAATTGTTTTTCTGTAAAAAATTTTGTAAAAAGTATTCTTGTATGCTTCAATACATGTATGTAGCATGGTTAGACTTTTTTTTTAAAGTATATTGTATGTTATTCTTTATACTGACCACTAGGTGGCATTTACACTTAAGAGTTAAAATTCTCTGACACTGAATGTTATAATTAGCAACACCTGTGGTAGAGGGTATTTAAGAGAGGTGTTTAGTATGTTTAAGTTATATGATTAAGGGTATTTGAGCCCGAAACATCATGATTTTGTGTGCATTGGTACAATAAAATTGGAATAATTTGTACAATTGGAGGTGCTGCTTGAACTTTTTTCATTTGAATTACATATCTGGAGCTTTGGCAGGAGCTCTTCAAGCTGGCACTCCTATCACCAGTGCTGGAGGATAACATTTTGCTTTATATCTGAAATAATTTGTTACCATTTTATTCATCCTGGCATTTATATACAAATACAGCCTATTTCATATTCAGTACTGCACTGTATTCCAACATGAATATACTATATTTCATATTTCTAATAAATCCTGGATGTATGAATCTTGTCTATGTAGATCTGAAATAAAATAAGGGTTATTAATCATTTCTTTTTAGGTCCACAAATATCTATTTATATTCTTAAAAACACAGAGGCTAAGACATTTTATGCTTTAAAAAAAAAAAAAAATATATATATATATATATATATATATATACACATTCATTTCTATGCAGGCAATCTTGTATTTATTATTTCTGTAAATTTTAAAATTACCTTGTAACATGTGTCTATAGCTTACAGGGGGTCACTTAACAGGCAGCTGTCAAGAGCCATAATTTCCTTAATATGCCTGTATCCTCAGATCCCTTCCCAGAAAGAAAGATTCTTTAGCAGGCAGGACGCCCATATATGAGCATGTACCTTTGAGATTCCAGCAAGCTAATTTCCATCTAATTAGGCCGCAAAAGACATATACCAGACACCCCGTCCCCACTCACTGTATGGGGTAAGGGATGTTTGGAAATGGCTCAATGGTTTTTATCCTATTTCCAGCTATAAACTCTGTTCTTTCTCAAAATCACTTTTACAAATTCCTTTAAGTGATTGTTTTAAGTTCAATAGACCAAATGTTTTATTGTCCTCATTTGGATGTTTAGAACAACTTTGCATACTGAATGTGGGAGGATGGGACATGAGTTTCAAGTAAATTTTTCTGAATGAATTATTTGGAATTGGTTAGTCAAATATATATATATATATATATATATATATATATATATATATATATATATATATATATATATATATATATATATATATATATTTATTAATCTTTACATATACCTTGACATAAATCCCCTTCCAGTTTTAAATAGATGTAGGACACATGTATTTAAATTGGCTTAGAGTCAATGGTATTTGGTGAGGATGTTGACCGTACACATCATAGATAGTCTTCTATGTAGAGAGTCCGTCATTTTTGAGCCTTCATGGTTATCAGCTAGGCATCTTTAAGCTACAGTACGTCTTTAGTGCATTTGGGGACATGATACTTCATTCTCCCTCTATGACTTGTAGTTGGGACCTAGGATGACACGCTCGTAATTGATTAATATGGACCCATTTATCTATGGAACTTTCATTTTTGGGGATCCGTATTTTATAGGCCACTGGAGATATTTTGTCAGTAATGAATAAATATTAAGGAGTTCACCAGTTATGGCTCCTTGTTTGGCTAATGAATCCGTAAAATCATTGCCTTCCTTATCAAGACCTAGAACCCTGGAATGACCCTTGGTCTTTTTCCAGTGTATGGTTAAATCATTGGATACCACCAGATTATCAATCTCGCAGAACAACTTGCCATGCTTGACTGGTTTGTTATTGCTTTTCTGCATGCATTTCTTTTCCAAGTTGGCAGGTATTCAACAAAACTGTCACGCACATAATTTGAGTCAGTTATGATCACAAATTAATGAATACCATGTTCAATTGCCATTTCAATGGTTTTTAGAACAGCAGTGAGTTCTGCAACTTGACTGGATCTTGGTCCAATGTTAAAACCTATAGATATATTTGAGAATCCATTTGCCCAAGTTATACCAATGCCAGCGACTAATCTGTGCTCATTATCAATAGTGGCATGGTAAGAACAACCATCAACATATACCCAAGGTAATGTTTGACAATTGTCCTCATTGTACATTTTATATGGGGAAAGCAATTGTTCCTCCAGGAAATAATTTTCTGATAATTCTTCCCCAGGATCCTTAGCAGTACAGTCGTGGAGCTCAACAAGCCCCTGTGCAACTGGATTCTTTTTATCATAGCGATTTTTTATTGCTTGTAGCGAATTTCTAAAGGCCAGCCTTGTAAGGAAAGAGTCCACGCTGTTATGCGGCTATTTGACAAATTCCCATCTCTTATTCTTTCACTTTGCAAATATAGCAAAGGCTGGTGGGTCGTTTCTACAATAATTTTCTCGCCCTGTATATAGCTGCGGAAATTTTGTAGAGCCCAGACAGTAGATAAAAGGGCTTTTTCGCAATCGTTAAATTTTATTTCTACTGGGGATAGAGTTTTGCTCGCATAAGCAATGGCTTTGCTTAAATTATCATGCTTTTGGTATAAAACAGCACTCATGCTTACATCTGTGTAACCTGTCTCTAAGAAGAAAGGTTTACCACCTTCAGGGTATGCTAAACAAGGTGCTTGTGTGAGTTTTATCTTTAGCTCTTTGATGGCTGTCTCTTGAGACTCACCTCAGTGCCATTTCACATCCTTCTTTAGAAGAAGTAGTAGTGGTTTAGCTAACTCTGCATAATTATCAATGAATTTGCGAGAATAATTCATCATACCCAGGAATGATCTCAATTCCTTTAAGTTAGTTGGGTTTTTAGAATTCACTATAGCTTCCACCTTTTTCTTCTGAAGGTTTACTCCTTCAGAAGTAACTTCATGTCCCAAGAAGTTTACCCGAGTGCGGCACCATTGAGCTTTTTGTAGAGATAATTTGACACCTGCCTTTTTAAGTTGGCTGAGGACATGTTTAAGCTCTGCGATGTGTTTTTCAAAGTCTGTGCTTTTGATTAAAACATCATCAACATAAGATAAGGTCCCCCTTACCAGTGCATCAGGCATAGCCTAATGCATGAATACAGCAAATTTATGTCCAGAATTTATGTATCCAAAAGGGAGTCTCTGAAATGCATAGTGGACCTTTTGGAATGAGAATACCAGCTTATACTGGTCCTCCTCATGTACCTTTATGGTCCAATATCCCTGTGCACAATCAATGGCAGTGAATATTTTGGATCCCTGCATCTGCGCTAGGCATTGGCCAATGTATGGTACAGGCCAGCCAGACATGTACACTCGCTTGTTTAGCTGTCTTAAGTCAGCACACAAATGCCATTGTCCATTGGGCTTGAGAACACCTAGAATAGGATTGTTGTAAGAGCTGTGCACCTGTCTGATTATACCTCTTTCTTCCAAGTTTCTTATGATTTCTGCAAGAGAATCATATGAGGCTAAAGGAAGTCTGTATTGTTTAACAAAGACAGGTGGTGTATCGGGATCTGTTTGTATTCTTGCAATGTGCAAGTCTGTAGTACCACCGTCATAAGAATCCCTAGCAAAAATATCCTTGAACTCCATCAGGAGATCTTGCAGCTGTTGGCGTTCATCATCGCTGGAACAGCCATTAGCTAAGGATATTTGCTCTTCGACTAATTGCTGAAATCCTGGAAATATTTCAGGCTGTCCTATTTCATAGGCTTCTTCCAATCTAGAGGTGAGATCCCCTTGATTATAATTTACATTGCCCTCATGACTCTGGGTGTTGGGGTAATCTTGCTGTTTGATCGGCTGATCAAACACTAGAGAGGCTTCTTCAATTTTACAGATGCTTTCCTCTGAGCTGAAGGGATAAATAGACTGAATATTAAATAGACCCTCTGGCATAGATGTAAAGGATTGTTCTATTAATTGTTCTTCAGTTAAGTATCCTTCAGGTATTAGCCCAATTACATTATTCTGGAATCCAAAAGTGTAATAACTTGATTCCAGCGCATATTCTATGGTAGTCCCCTTGGATATGTTTATGCACAATAACATGTATTGGAATAGTTCCAATATTTACCATAGGAGTATAGGTCACTGTGACACCCAGATTTTGTATTCTATGGGAGAGGCAAATTAGTGTTTCAGAAGTTTTTAATTTCTGACCTCTGTTTACCTGTAAGGGTAAAAGAAAATTATCAGCCCCGGCAGGAATTATAATATTGCTAGACACCTGCATATTCAGAGCATATGGCAATTGCTGGTTTGATTTCATGGCTGCATTTTCATCCTGAAATACTTCAGGGTCCCCCCTTAACCTGCTCCAGAGGCAAGAGTTAATCAAATCTATTTGTATGGCATATCTATGTAAGATATCATTGCCAATGTATATTTGATTATGGGGAGTATTTAAAACTAAAAACAGGTGCTTCACTGATTTATTACCTATAGATACAGATAATAAGCATTTAGCTGTGATGTTATAGCTTTCAAACTTGTTATCCAGGTTGTGGACACAGTGGTCTTGGGGAGAAAGATATTTAGCCCTTTAGGTTCCGCTATCTGCGCTAATAAGCCTTCGCTTATATAGCTAGTGTAACGGCACCCCCAAGCATAAAAGGGTTAAACCGCCGTTTAGTAGATCTTCCATTTCAGAGGCACAGCATACAGTAAATTTCCCCTCTCCCTCCCCCCAAGCATTAGTCAAAGCTCCATGGTGAGGGTCAAACAGATATCAGCAAGAGCTGTGGGTTTATTGTTCTTATATACACATTCTTACACATTAGTACCACCCACAGGATTTGTAAAACAACCAATAAACACATACAATACTCTCCGACACTCCCACACAAAATCCTCCCCTCTGCCTGATGCAATTACCTTACACAATGGGTGATGCAATTACCTTACACAATGGGTGATGCAGTTACCTTACACAATGGTTGATGCAGTTACCTTACACAATGGTTGATACAATTATCACAGACAGAGAAATACAGTTCAATTGCCATGGAGCCAAAGTCTTTCATTATACAAATGGGCTACATGGCATAGCTATCTGGGGTATCACTGTCCAAATAGGGCAAGTACTGAATGACCCGGCTTTTGTGTCTTTGCAGGGGAAAAGTAAGCATTTCAACATGGGGCCATAGTCTAAAGGCAGCAGGTGGGCAACCAGGCTCCTCCAATGCACAGCGGCGAGATTGGTCTTGTCACAGCTAGCTTCCTGTTTTAAGTTCAATTTGTTACATATTTTGTTGTACCAAGGTCATGCACTTGTATAGGGATAAATAGATCCTCTTTAACTCTCTCAATTCCTGCGAGGTATTGAGCGTGGCCTCCCCCCTTAGGGATTTTATGATCCCCCTTGTGGAGAGATATGGTTAATACATCGCCGTCTAAGGAAATATTTGCTATCTTTCCAGGCGAAATTTTAAAAGTATTACCATCAGAGCCACTAAAAGGAGTCTGATCATCTATTTGTAGGATAGTGACTTCAGGTATAGGAGTTATTCCTGACATTAATCTCCACAGCATCTGGCTTCTCTTCCACCATGTGACAGTTATGTCGGGGGCGAGATATACCAGATTTTTCATAATTGATAGGTCTCTTAACTTGTGACCAAATTACATTATTTATGCAATCAATTATGGTGCTTAATCGCTTCAGGAGATCACTACCAATAATTAAACGATCAGTTGGCAGATCCACTATAATGACAGGGTGTCTTATGACCCTGTTCCCCAATTTAAATTTTAACCAGACCGTACCGTAGACTTTTAGAGAGTCACCCCCAACACCTATTAGAGAACCGTCAAATTCTTCTTTTTTAGGTTTGTGGGGTGTTAGCTCGTTTAGCTGTGTTTAGTACCTATGGGATAAGATATTTGCCTGAGACCCAGTATCAATTAATCCCATGATAGGGTTGGAGACTGAATCTTGTAGCTCAGCTAATACATAATATCTCCCTGCAGTTTCTACCATTTCACACATAAAATTGGCATTATCATACATCTGTGGGCTTTGCCACATGTTACCTGAATCCACCATGTTTTCCGATGCAGAAGGAACTTCCTACCTACCGGTCCCCTCTTTGAGAGGTTCGGCCGGATTCTTGTGTACTGCATCTGTGGAAATAAAGTTAAGAGAATGCTGCAAAGGAAGAATTTGGTTAATTTTTCCCGGTTGAGGTTGCTCGTCATCACAGCTAAATCGTCCGTTTCCGGTCTGTGGGGAGAGAATATGATTAGTACCATTTTTGACAGTTATCATTTTATTTTGTATATCTCTCCCCTCCCTTTCAGGTGATACTGCAGTGTCTATGACTGTGCCTGTGGCCCACTGCTGACCACTGGCTGTACCCCTAAAAAAGTGTTGTTCGGTTGCTGAGCCGTAAGTTTTTGACTCATATTAGCGACTTGTTTGCTTAACCAAATTAGCTGGGTGCTAAGCTTATCTACTTGATTGTACAAGTTACCTCTACTCCTGGGCCTATCTCTTGATGCCCCATAATAATGATTCTTGGACCATTGATTCCCCTCAGAATAAGAGCCGCTATTTCTATCCTGGCATGGTTGCCCCTGGGGTTTAGCTTGCTCAGCATTAGTATTTTGGGGAGCATTATTTACTTGGGGTGTCTGGTTATCCTGAGAATATCTTCACCATCTATTGTATCTACCTTTGCGTGGGTACCAATTATTCGGTGGGTATTCTCTTTCGGCGTAATTATTCACCTGAGTATGTCCCCTGCTTTGGCTAAAGTCTCTCTGCGCCTCAGCCCGTGTTGGGGGAGGGGTAGAGTTAAACCTCTGTGGAGATGGCCTGTTTTCTCTGGCCACTTCCGCGTAGGTTTTCTTTTTAGACTCCAAATTTAGGGGGCTAGGTGACACCCTAGTTTCGGACACTATTTTAGGATTGGGCTTTTTCTCCCTTTCATCCCCCTGTTCACTGGACTGCTGAATAGAGTATAACTTTATACTCTCTTTGATCAGCCATTCCAATGAGCAGTTCTCATCAAAATCTCTAGCTAAGTTAATTTTGATGGGTGCGGGCAGTGCTTCAAAAAATAGATTTACAAACTCTGAGCATTCAAATATGGGATTATCTTCAGCCATACTGTACGCACTTTTCAGTATATAAAGGAACTTGATGGGGCTTTGAGTCGCACATTTTAAACCGTATACAGCTATTCTCGCTGCCGTTTTAGTGCGATGCTGCCTGAATTCCTTTTTGCACTGTTGTTTTGTTTCACTCCAGCAATGAATATTCATATCCTTTAGTGAAGCAAATAATTTGTGATGTTTACCTTCAAATACCCAGGGTAGAAATTCAATTTTTAACTGCTCACTTGTAACACTCTTTATAGATAAAGCATTTTCAAAGGCCTCTAAATGGTCAATTATGGAAGTGGCCCCCCCTTTGGAAAATGGGTGTACTGCATTCTTTAGGAATTTAATTATTGTGGGGGTGTCATACACTTTATTTGGTACATTACTGGATTTCACTGGGGACTTATTGTTTGAGTTAGGGTGCCTTTCATCTGTCCTATCTTTGTTTTGCTGAAATCTTACCCGTGTATTTCTATCTGGGCTGTCTGAGAATCTAGCCCCCCTTTCTGACCTGTTATAGTAACTGCCCTCTTCATCTGAGGCGTAATAATCTTCTGGTCCACCAGAGTTAGGTAATTGCCTAGGGGAAAAAGTTACCTCTGGGCCTGAATTAGGGCTATAATTTGGGTATTTTTGTCTATCCTCCCGCCTGGTATCTTGAAACTCATTTCTGCCCCAGTCCTTATTACTGCTGATTTGTCTCTTTAATTTATTTATTGACTGTTCATACCCTTTTCCAGCCTCACGATATCTAGCTTTTAAAGTTTTATTTTCATCTTTGCATTTTTCATATTCTTCTTCGAAAGCATTAAATTCAGCCACTAATTCCTGATTATATTTATTTAAGTCAGAAACCTTTTTGTTAGCTTCGAAAACCTCTACCTTTCCATGAATAAAAGCTTCTTCAAATTCTTTTAATGAATCATTTTCAACTCTTAGCCGTCCTAATTGTCTGTCCTGTCCTGCCATTTGGTTAGACATTTCACAGCTCAAATACATTAGTATCGGCCAAGTTTTGAAAATTAATTCATTACGCCCTCTAAATTCCGTGCATTCATTAAGTTGCAGTAACATTTGGTATAATTCCCCATCTTCAAACCTCTTCAAACCTTCTAACTAAATCTTTGGCCTTAGCTTTACACCCCTTAATATACATGGAGACATCCTCCCCAATATCAAGTCTAGTAATGATGTGGTTCATGGCTTCTAATTTGAGAGTTTTTTCCTGGACCACTACATAGACAGAGGATCTTGGGGGAGTGCACAATTTTATCTTGTACAGAAACGCTAGCATTACTTTTTGCTGAAGACATCGTTATTTTAGTGTTGTACGCTAATACAATTTTGACCAATAAGAGAGAGGAAATATAATTATATTTTCAAAATATCAATATTAATTTTGAAATATGATAAAATGAATATTTTTATTAATTTTGAAATATGAAAAATCAATATTTTTATGAATTTAGAAATATGAAAAATTAATATTTTTGATTCATTTTGAAATATGAAAAATGTATATTTTTATGAATTTTGAAATATGAAAAATGTATATTTTTATGAATTTTGAAATATGAAAATATAATATATTTGATTAATTTTGAAATATGAAAAATTTATATTTTTATCAATTTTTCAAAAATAAATTTTTAATAATATTTCAAAATATTAATATTAATCTTGAACATGAAAATCAATATTTCAATTTTCAAAAAAATATAAATCTTCAAAATATTAATTTCGAAATATGAAATTCCTTCTCTTCTATAATAATTTCTATTTACCACAAATATATTATATCAATATGATAAATATTTATAATATCTCACGCAATGCCTCCATATAATATGTCAATATATTTATAAGAATCTTAGCAGTACTCTCCAAACAATGTGTGAGTATATGGCAGGGTTAGAACTGAATATATTTAACAATCTTTCTTTAAACTGAACCCACAATCAAATATGCATATACTAAGACAATAAAATTAATATAAATACCTGAATTCTTTATTATTAGTAAATATCTATGAACACATTGAAATATATATATTTTTAAGAATCAGAATATGAGTCAATATTATACGCGTTTAAAAACTATTCAAATATGCTATGCAAAATTCATAAAAGTCTACCTTTAAAATTAGCCTTACTCACAGCAGCTTTTCATTCAATTAACACAATGAGGTTAAAGTATAAACCACTGATACAATTTTTAACAGTGATTAGTAAACAATAGGACAATATATATATATATACTCAGCTATTTAGCTGTAATTGATTCTAATACAATTCTAATTAGGACACTAAAAATGCCTATATTCTTAATGTGAACAGTTACTTAAATGTCTATTTAGTTAAACTGGAACAAATTCTTATTTACTTATAATTAAAACCAATTCTAAGATATATTTATATATATATATATATATATATATATATATATATATATATATTCTATATTTTGCACAGATGAATTATTTAGCATGCAAGAGACACTTTATATATAGGACTATGAACACAGTTAAAATACTGAGTGCACCTTTAAATCTCTTTACTATAAATTGACTATGTTTCTACCAATAAACTTTGTTTCAAATATTAAGAATGTGAACAATTGGGGCGTGTCCGGGCTGCAAACCCTTATGGACGCAATATTAGGTGCTCTGAAGGAAGATTGAGATATCCGCTGAATATCTTTTATATACAGCACTTTCAGCCACAGTACACAAAGGATACAGACTCATTGTAATCCGGAGATCTCAATGATTCTACAATTGCTGTTTGAATGACTTTGGAACCCTGATCCGGACCGTTTAGATCTCAGGCGGCAGCATAACTACGAGATCCAGACCCACCCCCCAGTATACTGGGTAGAGCAGTTCTTGTGAAACTGCATAAATATACTTCCACAATGGAGGATTTCATCGCCACTTTGCAAACCCTCTTGGACGACTATGAGGGGAGGATGGCCGATAGATTTGACCAATTGTCCCATCTTGCAAAACCTATGGTAAGACCCGCAATCACATGCCATACGGATGAAACAGGAGAAAAGGATCTGATAGATTGCAAGGTGAAGTGCTTTGCAGGGCTCTGGGAGGAGCGGCTGACCACGGGGAGCATGACAGGGGCCGGGTTCAGGAGCGATAGGAGTCTCATGCTATACCCAGTGTGCCATCTGTTCCGAGATTTACCCCTTTACGAGGTGGAAACTCAGCCCTTATAGATCAACGCTGCAACCAGACAATACCACCGAACATCCCCAACTGTGCTCCGCAGCAACTATCGAGCACAGTCAGTGAGGGGGAGATATGTGATCTACAACCGCTTCTCTCCTTCCTGCATCAACGAGCTAGTCTTGAGAGTATCATTGCCTTCAAAGCCGACCTCTTATGTCTGCACCCAGCTTGACCTGGACACTGGTGGCCGAAGCCTGAAACGTCGTACCAGTTGGTCACAGCATGTAAGAGACTCCATCTTCTACAGGGAAGTAGGCCATTAACATTCATCCTATTGCTCTTTGTCCCCCGCATACAGGCATTCACATGTTTTCAGGTCGGAGTGGGGTAAGAACTTTAGTTAACTGGCCTATTACTCAGCGAACTCCTTTACCGTTATTTGGCCGGACTCTTTGCTGTTACTTTACTCAGGAGACATATGGACTGGGCCTTTACAAGTTCATGTTATGTGCAAATGGGTACATCTTTTTCAAATGGTACGGGTGAAATGTTTTCCTACATTGATAAGAGTGAACTAGCATACTCTCTGATGTCTGTGTATACCGATCTATAGACCTAACAGTATTTTGCAGCTTAGCATATCTCCCCTCTCATGTCAAATTATATCCACCAGTCCAAGAGGACCTTCACTCTTTGTTCTCTATTCTCTTCCTTCCTACTGCACAGCAGGGAAAATCCCCCTTATAATTTTTAAGTACTTAGTGGCAGTACTACATGCTGTGTAACTATGGTGGCACCATGATATGCTGTGTAAAGTTATACCCCACTTACTCCCTTAAGCTCAGTTATTTCTGATTACAGTCCCCCTATGTATAGCTTTGAGTCTTTTTATCTTGCAATTATGTTCTCAACATAAAACTCCAATTTCATTCTTATTTATGAACATATGAGACCCAAGAGTGGTCTGACTTGTAGAAGGGAGGAATGAAAATGAGAACTGCACAGTCATGTCTTCTTATGTATTACAGGCAAATGTAATTTTGATTTGAGCTTTTTGTTATTATATTGCCTGTATGTTTTATATGTTTTATACATTCATATGTGTTATTATATTGCCTGTATGTTTTATATGTTTTATACATTCATATGTGTTATTATATTGCCTGTATGTTTTATATGTTTTATACATTCATATGTGTCATTATATTACCTGTATGTTTTGTATACTCATATGTGAATATATTATAATATATGATGTACTAGGATTATAATGTTATTTATCTGCTTTACATATCATACGTAAATGCATTATATTTCAACACCCCCTTTCAGTTATGACTATTTTGAGTTTAAATTAAATATAAAAACTGAGGTTTTGCTGTTGAGACCCAAAAGTGGTCACTTAGATCAGACACCCCCTATATTATTCATATTTACTGTTGGGGTCCACATGTGACCTCCTGAGCCATCTGGGAAGTATCAGAACATAAGGCAGTTCATATATACAGTATTATTTGCGCTTGGTTTTCCCTGAGAAGTATAGAGTGTACATTTCAATCATTCTACAAAGTGAGCTCTGTATTTTATTGTTGCTGTGTACTATGGAATTCATATCATATGTATGCCTTTTTATGTGTTTATGTCAAACCTCAAATAAAAACTATATATAAAAAAAAAAAAAAATGTGAAAAATTATACTTCACAAATTTGAACCAATTCGTAGGGGTCTTTAGATCATCTCATTTGAAGGAAAGTTATCGCATATCAAGGGTAAGTTTCCAGTTTCTTGCTGAAGTGAAATGTGTTCCCAGGTATGGCCGCCAAATATCAAATCACCAGTATCCAGCAGGTCACAAAAAAACTGTCTCCTCTTTACATTTACTATTCCTTTTTATCTTAATCATTGATGATCTTTTTCATTCACGCCCACGTGCTTGTCCCTTCTCATTGGATATTTTTGGGGAACGCTCCCCATTGGTTCAGTATATATTGTCGCTATGGAAATGCATCTTTTAACAGTTAAATCCCTTCACTGTCATACTGGATTCGGGGGGCAGTGGACGAACAACACAGCAATACATTGATAATTTCACATGATTTCCCATATAATGATTATATTAAACAATACTATAATATTGCATTAATAAATTACAATATTAATTGTAGATGGGGTAGTATCATATCATTTTCTGATTATTTTAATATGAGACATCATGTGTCTTTAACATTATATTATATTAAAGTAATTATACTGCTAATTATTAGCTTTAAATCCATTAAAAATGTTATCAGTATCCAGGCATTTATATACAAATACAGCCTATTTCATATTCAGTACTGCACTGTATTCCAACATGAATATACTATATTTCATATTTCTAATAAATCCTGGATGTATGAATCTTGTCTATGTAGATCTGAAATAAAATAAGGGTTATTAATTATTTCTTTTTAGGTCCACAAATATCTATTTATATTCTTAAAAACACAGAGGCTAAGACATTTTATGCTTTCAATATATATATATATATATATATATATATATATATATATATATATATATACACATATAGATATACATACATACATATATATACATACATAAAGATACAAAAGTAACTCAGGCACCTCCAGTAGAATTAGATAAAACGAAAGCTTTATTGAAATCCAAGTGGTAAAAACAGACGTAAAGCTTAGTCTTTGCTGACACAGCCTTAATTCTTAACATACAGTGAATAAGGACTGTTGGGTTCCTGCTGCAGACATGTTTCGTGCTAGGATAGCACTTGTTCACTGCTTACAGGATACCCAAACTCCTCCATGTTTAAATAGGGAATTTCTTAAAGGGACATGTATAATAATTCAATCATTCTAATTGTTAATTATTTCCTTATTGATTTTTACAATTCTATGTGAGCTTGGATACCAAAGTTTTGATACACTATCTCTAATTACTACTATTAAATTTTAACTTATAAATTATCAAATTTTGTTAAGATTTAGTAAACACAGTGTTATCAAAGAGAATTATTTTTATGTATTTAGCAATATTATATTTAATACAAACTGTTATTCAACATATTGTTTCCAAAAAATATATTGCTAATTCTCTCAACAATGGTACCATGCATGGTTTAAAACCCTATTTATATAATTATTCACCTCTTTAATCTGCACTTTATAGTCATACCTACTTTATTTAGAGACACCTAAATCAATGAAATGGGGATTCATTTAGAGGAATTTTTAGAAATTGAATTTAAGATTATAGTTAAATTAGGAAGATTTAGGTAGAATTAAAGGGGTATATATTAGGTTAGACACATAAATCAATGTCTCTTCTAAAATTCAACCCATTGGGGATAGAGGTACCAGCTGTAAAAATCCAAAAGACCTCTCTTAGGTCCAGTCTCTCCTCCCTACTACCCCCTCTCCTCCATTGTGGAACATGGTCTATTGCTTGAACTGATAATAATTTTATATCTGAATTATGGTTATCTCTAAAGTGCCGTGCAATTGGGGTGTCAGATTCAGGATCTTCAATAGATCTTAGATGTGCCAAAAATCTATCCTTTAAGGATCTTTTAGTTTTCCCAATATACTGTTTTTGGCACCCCCTACAGGTCAACATGTAAACTACATGAGTTGTAGTACAACTAAGATAAAAGTTTATCTTATGTGTTTTATTTGTGGTAGTTGAAATAAATGTGTCACCCTCCGTTACATAGTCACAGGTCTTACAAATTTTCTTTCTGCATTTAAAAAAACCTTTTCGTCGCTGTAACCAACATGTATTGCCTGATTTCCTTGTGCAATCTGAAGGTGACACATAATTTCCAATTGTTTTCCCCTTTCTTGAAACACAATCACATCCCTCTCTGACAATGTCTTGTAGTCCTGGATCCGTTTGTAGTATTGGAATATTGCGTCTAATAATTTTACATATTTCAGGATATTCCATACTATATGTTGTAATAAATTTTGGCTTGCATTTTTTATTATCAGTGTTACTACGTTTAGCTTTGTACACTAATAACATATCTCTGGACATCAGATCAACCTCATTACGGGCTTTTTTCAGTATACTACTCTCATAGCCCCTGGCCATTAATCTTTCGGTTATAATGTCTGCCTGTTTGTTATAGTCTTCAAGACTAGAGCAGTTACGCTTAGCTCGAATGTACTGCCCTTTTGGTATACCATGTATTGTATGTCTTGGATGACAAGAGTTGAATTCTAAGGTAGTGTTACCTGATGTTTGTTTCCTATATAATCTAGTTTCTAGAGAGCCTGACCTCACAAAGATGTCTATATCTAAGAAACTTATTTGTGTTGTGTTTTGTTCCCCTACAAATTTTATATCACAATGATTCATATTTAGATAATCACAAAAATTCTCAACTCCTTTTTCATCGCTGTCAATGATAAAAATCAGGTCATCTATATACCTAGCATATAGTATGACATTTTGCTTGAGGGGGTTACCATCTCCAAAGACGTGGAACCGCTCCCACCATCCCATAAAGAGATTGGCATAGCAGGGGGCAAACTTTGCCCCCATGGCGGTTCCACGCCTCTGGAGATAGAAGCTCCCCTCAAACATAAAAAAATTGTGTGTCAGCAAATATTCAATTGAGTATATAATAAATTGTTTAGTGTTGTCGTCATAATTACTTTGGCTTGTTAACATATACTCTATAGCTTTAAGCCCTTGTTCATGAGTTATAGAAGTATATAGAGAGGTTACATCTGTCACTAAGAACCTATAGCTCTCTTTCCATTTAATATGTCTCAATTTCAACAATAGGTCTGTGGTATCCCTAATGTAGCTAGGCAATTTGTTAACTAGGGGTTGCAGATAGGTATCCATGAGATCTGACAGGGGCTCGTTAAGTGAGTTAATGCCCGCAATAATGGGGCGCCCAGGGGGATTGCTCATGCTTTTGTGGATTTTGGGGAAGTAATGGTATATTGGGATAGTGGTATTCTCCGGTAATAATGCTTCCACCATTGTTGCTGTTATTACATTATTATTTCTTGCCCTATTAACAATTTTACTCAGGATTTCCTTGTACTTGATAGATGGATTTTCCTTTAGCCGGCCAATATACCATTACTTCCCCAAAATCCACAAAAGCATGAGCAATCCCCCTGGGCGCCCCATTATTGCGGGCATTAACTCACTTAACGAGCCCCTGTCAGATCTCATGGATACCTATCTGCAACCCCTAGTTAACAAATTGCCTAGCTACATTAGGGATACCACAGACCTATTGTTGAAATTGAGACATATTAAATGGAAAGAGAGCTATAGGTTCTTAGTGACAGATGTAACCTCTCTATATACTTCTATAACTCATGAACAAGGGCTTAAAGCTATAGAGTATATGTTAACAAGCCAAAGTAATTATGACGACAACACTAAACAATTTATTATATACTCAATTGAATATTTGCTGACACACAATTTTTTTATGTTTGAGGGGAGCTTCTATCTCCAGAGGCGTGGAACCGCCATGGGGGCAAAGTTTGCCCCCTGCTATGCCAATCTCTTTATGGGATGGTGGGAGCGGTTCCACGTCTTTGGAGATGGTAACCCCCTCAAGCAAAATGTCATACTATATGCTAGGTATATAGATGACCTGATTTTTATCATTGACAGCGATGAAAAAGGAGTTGAGAATTTTTGTGATTATCTAAATATGAATCATTGTGATATAAAATTTGTAGGGGAACAAAACACAACACAAATAAGTTTCTTAGATATAGACATCTTTGTGAGGTCAGGCTCTCTAGAAACTAGATTATATAGGAAACAAACATCAGGTAACACTACCTTAGAATTCAACTCTTGTCATCCAAGACATACAATACATGGTATACCAAAAGGGCAGTACATTCGAGCTAAGCGTAACTGCTCTAGTCTTGAAGACTATAACAAACAGGCAGACATTATAACCGAAAGATTAATGGCCAGGGGCTATGAGAGTAGTATACTGAAAAAAGCCCGTAATGAGGTTGATCTGATGTCCAGAGATATGTTATTAGTGTACAAAGCTAAACGTAGTAACACTGATAATAAAAAATGCAAGCCAAAATTTATTACAACATATAGTATGGAATATCCTGAAATATGTAAAATTATTAGACGCAATATTCCAATACTACAAACGGATCCAGGACTACAAGACATTGTCAGAGAGGGATGTGATTGTGTTTCAAGAAAGGGGAAAACAATTGGAAATTATGTGTCACCTTCAGATTGCACAAGGAAATCAGGCAATACATGTTGGTTACAGCGACGAAAAGGTTTTTTTAAATGCAGAAAGAAAATTTGTAAGACCTGTGACTATGTAACGGAGGGTGACACATTTATTTCAACTACCACAAATAAAACACATAAGATAAACTTTTATCTTAGTTGTACTACAACTCATGTAGTTTACATGTTGACCTGTAGGGGGTGCCAAAAACAGTATATTGGGAAAACTAAAAGATCCTTAAAGGATAGATTTTTGGCACATCTAAGATCTATTGAAGATCCTGAATCTGACACCCCAATTGCACGGCACTTTAGAGATAACCATAATTCAGATATAAAATTATTATCAGTTCAAGCAATAGACCATGTTCCACAATGGAGGAGAGGGGGTAGTAGGGAGGAGAGACTGGACCTAAGAGAGGTCTTTTGGATTTTTACAGCTGGTACCTCTATCCCCAATGGGTTGAATTTTAGAAGAGACATTGATTTATGTGTCTAACCTAATATATACCCCTTTAATTCTACCTAAATCTTCCTAATTTAACTATAATCTTAAATTCAATTTCTAAAAATTCCTCTAAATGAATCCCCATTTCATTGATTTAGGTGTCTCTAAATAAAGTAGGTATGACTATAAAGTGCAGATTAAAGAGGTGAATAATTATATAAATAGGGTTTTAAACCATGCATGGTACCATTGTTGAGAGAATTAGCAATATATTTTTTGGAAACAATATGTTGAATAACAGTTTGTATTAAATATAATATTGCTAAATACATAAAAATAATTCTCTTTGATAACACTGTGTTTACTAAATCTTAACAAAATTTGATAATTTATAAGTTAAAATTTAATAGTAGTAATTAGAGATAGTGTATCAAAACTTTGGTATCCAAGCTCACATAGAATTGTAAAAATCAATAAGGAAATAATTAACAATTAGAATGATTGAATTATTATACATGTCCCTTTAAGAAATTCCCTATTTAAACATGGAGGAGTTTGGGTATCCTGTAAGCAGTGAACAAGTGCTATCCTAGCACGAAACATGTCTGCAGCAGGAACCCAACAGTCCTTATTCACTGTATGTTAAGAATTAAGGCTGTGTCAGCAAAGACTAAGCTTTACGTCTGTTTTTACCACTTGGATTTCAATAAAGCTTTCGTTTTATCTAATTCTACTGGAGGTGCCTGAGTTACTTTTGTATCTTTCTACATACCTATACTGTGGGACAAGCAGTAACTACTCGGCAGCATATCCAGCAGATTTGGTGACGTCATTCCTCCCCCCCCTTGGAGCTCCGAGAAGTGCCGTAAGAGAGCGTGCAGCGTGTAAGGAGGAGGTGATAGAGCGCGACGCTGCAATTGTTGTGGAGTATATATATATATATGTATTAATCTTTACATATACCTTGACACTTCTGATACACATTATATCATACCTATATATATTATCTTATACACATATATGTCTTACACTGTCTCTCATCTCCTTACTTCTGATACACATTATATCATACCTATATATATTATCTTATACACATATATGCCTTACACTGTCTCCCATCTGCTTAGTTCTGATACACATTATATCATACCTATATATATTATCTTATACACATATATGTCTTACACTGTCTCTCATCTCCTTACTTCTGATACACATTATATCATACCTATATATATTATCTTATACACATATATGTCTTACACTGTCTCCCATCTGCTTAGTTTTGATACACATTATATCATATCTATATATATTATCTTATACACATATATGTCTTACACTGTCTCTCATCTCCTTACTTCTGATACACATTATATCATACCTATATATATTATCTTATACACATATATGTCTTACACTGTCTCTCATCTCCTTACTTCTGATACACATTATATCATACCTATATATATTATCTTATACACATATATGTCTTACACTGTCTCCCATCTCTTTACTTCTGATACACATTATTTCATACCTATATATATATATATATATATATATATATATATATATATATATATATATATATATATATATATATATATATATATATATATATATATTATCTTATACACATATATGTCTTACACTGTCTCCCATCTGCTTACGTCTGATACACATTATATCATACCTATATATATTATCTTATACACATATATGTCTTACACTGTCTCCCATCTCTTTACTTCTGATACACATTATATCATACCTATATATATTATCTTATACACATATATGTCTTACACTGTCTCCCATCTCTTTACTTCTGATACACATTATATTATACCTATATATATTATCTGATACACATTATATCATACCTATATATATTATCTGATACACATTATATCATACCTATATATATTATCTTATACTCATATATCTCTTACACTGTCTCCCATCTCTTTACTTCTGATACACATTATTTCATACCTATATATATTATCTTATACACATATATGTTTTACACTGTCTCCCCTTTCTTTACTTCTGATACACATAATATCATACCTATATATATATTATCTTTAACACATATATGTATTACACTGTCTCCCATCTCCTTACTTCTGATACACATTATTTCATACCTATATATATTATCTTATACTCATATATGTCTTACACTGTCTCACATCTCCTTACTTTTGATACACATTATATCTTACCTATATATATTATCTTATACACATATATGTTTTACACTGTCTCCCATCTCTTTACTTCTGATACACATTATATCATACCTATATATATTATCTGATACACATTATATCATACATATATATATTATCTGATACACATTATATCATACATATATATATTATCTTATACACATATATGTCGTACACTGTCTCCCATCTCCTTACTCTGATACACATTATATCATACCTATATATATTATCTGATACACATTATATCATACCTATATATATTATCTGATACACATTATATCATACCTATATATATTATCTGATACACATTATATCATACCTATATATATTATCTGATACACATTATACCATACCTATATATATATTATCTGATACACATTATATCATACCTATATATATTATCTGATACACATTATATTATACCTATATATATTATCTGATACACATTATATCATACCTATATATATTATCTTATACACATATACAGGGAGTGCAGAATTATTAGGCAAATGAGTATTTTGACCACATCATCCTCTTTATGCATGTTGTCTTACTCCAAGCTGTATAGGCTCGAAAGCCTACTACCAATTAAGCATATTAGGTGATGTGCATCTCTGTAATGAGAAGGGGTGTGGTCAAATGACATCAACACCCTATATCAGGTGTGCATAATTATTAGGCAACTTCCTTTCCTTTGGCAAAATGGGTCAAAAGAAGGACTTGACAGGCTCAGAAAAGTAAAAAATAGTGAGATATCTTGCAAAGGGATGCAGCACTCTTAAAATTGCAAAGCTTCTGAAGCGTGATCATCGAACAATCAAGCGTTTCATTCAAAATAGTCAACAGGGTCGCAAGAAGCGTGTGGAAAAACCAAGGCGCAAAATAACTGCCCATGAACTGAGAAAAGTCAAGCGTGCAGCTGCCAAGATGCCACTTGCCACCAGTTTGGCCATATTTCAGAGCTGCAACATCACTGGAGTGCCCAAAAGCACAAGGTGTGCAATACTCAGAGACATGGCCAAGGTAAGAAAGGCTGAAAGACGACCACCACTGAACAAGACACACAAGCTAAAACGTCAAGACTGGGCCAAGAAATATCTCAAGACTGATTTTTCTAAGGTTTTATGGACTGATGAAATGAGAGTGAGTCTTGATGGGCCAGATGGATGGGCCCGTGGCTGGATTGGTAAAGGGCAGAGAGCTCCAGTCCGACTCAGACGCCAGCAAGGTGGAGGTGGAGTACTGGTTTGGGCTGGTATCATCAAAGATGAGCTTGTGGGGCCTTTTCGGGTTGAGGATGGAGTCAAGCTCAACTCCCAGTCCTACTGCCAGTTTCTGGAAGACACCTTCTTCAAGCAGTGGTACAGGAAGAAGTCTGCATCCTTCAAGAAAAACATGATTTTCATGCAGGACAATGCTCCATCACACGCGTCCAAGTACTCCACAGCGTGGCTGGCAAGAAAGGGTATAAAAGAAGAAAATCTAATGACATGGCCTCCTTGTTCACCTGATCTGAACCCCATTGAGAACCTGTGGTCCATCATCAAATGTGAGATTTACAAGGAGGGAAAACAGTACACCTCTCTGAACAGTGTCTGGGAGGCTGTGGTTGCTGCTGCACGCAATGTTGATGGTGAACAGATCGAAACACTGACAGAATCCATGGATGGCAGGCTTTTGAGTGTCCTTGCAAAGAAAGGTGGCTATATTGGTCACTGATTTGTTTTTGTTTTGTTTTTGAATGTCAGAAATGTATATTTGTGAATGTTGAGATGTTATATTGGTTTCACTGGTAAAAATAAATAATTGAAATGGGTATATATTTGTTTTTTGTTAAGTTGCCTAATAATTATGCACAGTAATAGTCACCTGCACACACAGATATCCCCCTAAAATAGCTATAACTAAAAACAAACTAAAAACTACTTCCAAAACTATTCAGCTTTGATATTAATGAGTTTTTTGGGTTCATTGAGAACATGGTTGTTGTTCAATAATAAAATTAATCCTCAAAAATACAACTTGCCTAATAATTCTGCACTCCCTGTATGTCTTACACTGTCTCCCATCTTCTTACTTCTGATACACATTATATCATACCTATATATATTATCTTATACACATATATGTCTTACACTGTCTCCCATCTTCTTACTTCTGATACACATTATATCATACCTATATATATTATCTGATACACATTATATCATACCTATATATATTATCTTATACACATTATACCATACCTATATATATTATCTGATACACATTATACCATACCTATATATATTATCTGATACACATTATATTATACCTATATATATTATCTGATACACATTATACCATACCTATATATATTATCTGATACACATTATATCATACCTATATATATTATCTGATACACATTATATCATACCTATATATATTATCTGACACACATGATATCATACCTATATATATTATCTGATACACATTATATCATACCTATATATATTATCTGATACACATTATACCATATCTATATATATTATCTGATACACATTATATCATACCTATATATATTATCTGATACACATTATATCATACCTATATATATTATCTTATACATATATATGTCTTACACTGTCTCCCATCTCTTTACTTCTGATACACATTATTTCATACCTATATATATTATCTTATACACATATGTCTTAAACTGTCTCCCATCTCCTTACTTCTGATACACATTATATCATACCTATATATATTATCTTATACACATTATATCATACCTATATATATTATCTGATACATATTATACCATACCTATATATATTATCTGATACACAGTATATCATACCTATATATATTATCTGATACACATTATACCATACCTATATATATTATCTGATACACATTATACCATACCTATATATATTATCTGATACACATTATACCATACCTATATATATTATCTGATACACATTATATCATACCTATATATATTATCTGATACACATTATATCATACCTATGTATATTATCTGATACACATTATATCATACCTATATATATTATCTTATACACATATATGTCTTACACTGTCTCCCATCTGCTTACTTCTGATACACATTATATCATACCTATATATATATTATCTATACACATATATGTCTTACACTGTCTCCTATCTCCTTACGTCTGATACACATTATATCATACCTATATATATATTATCTTATACACATATATGTCTTACAATGTCTCCCATCTCTTTACTTCTGATACACATTATATCATACCTATATATATATTATCTTATACACATATATGTCTTACACTGTCTCCCATCTCTTTACTTCTGATACACATTATATCATACCTATATATATATTATCTGATACACATTATATCATACCTATATATATTATCTGATACACATTATATCATACCTATATATATTATCTTATACACATATATGCCTTACACTGTCTCCCATCTCCTTACTTCTGATACACATTATATCATACCTATATATATTATCTGATACACATTATATCATACCTATATATATTATCTTATACACATATATGTTTTACACTGTCTCCCATCTCCTTACTTCTGATACACATTATATCATACCTATATATATTATCTGATACACATTATATCATACCTATATATATTATCTGATACACATTATACCATACCTATATATATTATCTGATACACATTATACCATACCTATATATATTATCTGATACACATTATATCATACCTATATATATTATCTGATACACATTATATCATACCTATATATATTATCTGATACACATTATATCATACCTATATATATTATCTTATACACATATATGTCTTACACTGTCTCCCATCTGCTTACTTTTGATACACATTATATCATACCTATATATATATTATCTTATACACATATATGTCTTACACTGTCTCCCATCTGCTTACTTTTGATACACATTATATCATACCTATATATATATTATCTTATACACATATATGTCTTACACTGTCTCCTATCTCCTTACGTCTGATACACATTATATCATACCTATATATATATTATCTTATACACATATATGTCTTACACTGTCTCCCATCTCTTTACTTCTGATACACATTATATCATACCTATATATATATTATCTTATACACATATATGTCTTACACTGTCTCCCATCTCTTTACTTCTGATACACATTATATCATACCTATATATATTATCTTATACACATTATATCATACCTATATATATTATCTTATACACATATATGCCTTACACTGTCTCCCATCTCCTAACTTCTGATACACATTATATCATACCTATATATATATTATCTTATACACATATATGTCTTACAATGTCTCCCATCTCTTTACTTCTGATACACATTATATCATACCTATATATATATTATCTTATACACATATATGTCTTACACTGTCTCCCATCTCTTTACTTCTGATACACATTATATCATACCTATATATATATTATCTGATACACATTATATCATACCTATATATATTATCTGATACACATTATATCATACCTATATATATTATCTTATACACATATATGCCTTACACTGTCTCCCATCTCCTTACTTCTGATACACATTATATCATACCTATATATATATTATCTGATACACATTATATCATACCTATATATATTATCTTATACACATATATGTTTTACACTGTCTCCCATCTCTTTACTTCTGATACATATTATATCATACCTATATATATATTATCTTATACACATATATGTCTTACACTGTCTCTCATCTCCTTACTTCTGATACATATTATACCATACCTATATATATTATCTGATTCACATTATATCATACCTATATATATTATCTGATACACATTATATCATACCTATATATATTATCTGATACACATTATATCATACCTATATATATTATCTGATACACATTATATTATACCTAGATATATTATCTTATACACATTATACCATACCTATATATATTATCTGATACACATTATATCATACCTAGATATATTATCTTATACACATTATACCATACCTATATATATTATCTGATACACATTATACCATACCTATATATATTATCTGATACACATTATATCATACCTATATATATTATCTGATACACATTATATCATACCTATATATATTATCTGATACACATTATATCATACCTATATATATTATCTGATACACATTATATCATACCTATATATATTATCTGATACACATTATATCATACCTATATATATTATCTTATACATATATATGTCTTACACTGTCTCCCATCTGCTTACTTCTGATACACATTATATCATACCTATATATATATTATCTTATACACATATATGTCTTACACTGTCTCCCATCTCTTTACTTCTGATACACATTATATCATACCTATATATATATTATCTTATACACATATATGTCTTACACTGTCTCCCATCTCTTTACTTCTGATACACATTATATCATACCTATATATATTATCTTATACACATTATATCATACCTATATATATTATCTTATACACATATATGCCTTACACTGTCTCCCATCTCCTAACTTCTGATACACATTATATCATACCTATATATATTATCTGATACACATTAGATCATACCTATATATATTATCTTATACACATATATGTTTTACACTGTCTCCCATCTCCTTACTTCTGATACACATTATATCATACCTATATATATTATCTGATACACATTATATCATACCTATATATATTATCTGATACACATTATACCATACCTATATATATTATCTCATACACATATATGTCTTACACTGTCTCCCATCTCTTTACTTCTGATACACATTATATCATACCTATATATATTATCTGATACACATTATATCATACCTATATATATTATCTGATACACATTATATCATACCTATATATATTATCTGATACACATTATATCATACCTATATATATTATCTTATACACATTATATCATACCTATATATATTATCTTATACACATTATATCATACCTATATATATTATCTTATACACATATATGTTTTACACTGTCTCCCATCTCCTTACTTCTGATACACATTATATCATACCTATATATATTATCTGATACACATTATATCATACCTATATATATTATCTGATACACATTATACCATACCTATATATATTATCTGATACACATTATACCATACCTATATATATTATCTGATACACATTATATCATACCTATATATATTATCTGATACACATTATATCATACCTATATATATTATCTGATACACATTATATCATACCTATATATATTATCTGATACACATTATATCATACCTATATATATTATCTTATACACATATATGTCTTACACTGTCTCCTATCTCCTTACGTCTGATACACATTATATCATACATATATATATATTATCTTATACACATATGTGTCTTACACTGTCTCCCATCTCCTTACTTCTGATACACATTATATCATACATATATATATTATCTGATACACATTATATCATACCTATATATATATTATCTTATACACATATATGTCTTACACTGTCTCCCATCTCCTTACTTCTGATACACATTATATCATACCTATATATATTATCTGATACACATTATACCATACCTATATATATTATCTGATACACATTATATCATACCTATATATATTATCTGATACACATTATACCATACCTATATATATTATCTTATACATATATATGTTTTACACTGTCTCCCATCTCCTTACTTCTGATACACATTATATCATACCTATATATAAATTATCTTATACACATATATGTCTTACACTGTCTCCCATCTCTTTACTTCTGATACACATTATATCATACCTATATATATATTATCTTATACACATATATGTCTTACACTGTCTCCCATCTCTTTACTTCTGATACACATTATATCATACCTATATATATTATCTTATACACATATATGTCTTACACTGTCTCTCATCTCCTTACTTCTGATACACATTATATCATACCTATATATATTATCTTATACACATATATATCTTACACTGTCTCCCATCTGCTTACTTCCGATACACATTATATCATACCTATATATATTATCTGATACACATTATATCATACCTATATATATTATCTGATACACATTATACCATACCTATATATATTATCTGATACACATTATACCATACCTATATATATTATCTGATACACATTATATCATACCTATATATATTATCTGATACACATTATATCATACCTATATATATTATCTGATACACATTATTTCATACCTATATATATTATCTTATACACATATATGTCTTACACTGTCTCCCATCTCTTTACTTCTGATACACATTATATCATACCTATATATATTATCTGATACACATTATATCATACCTATATATATTATCTGATACACATTATATCATACCTATATATATTATCTGATACACATTATATCATACCTATATATATATTATCTGATACACATTATATCATACCTATATATATTATCTGATACACATTATATCATACCTATATATATTATCTGATACACATTATATCATACCTATATATATTATCTGATACACATTATATCATACCTATATATATTATCTGATACACATTATATCATACCTATATATATTATCTGATACACATGATATCATACCTATATATATTATCTGATACACATTATATCATACCTATATATATTATCTGATACACATTATATCATACCTATATATATTATCTGATACACATTATATCATACCAATATATATTATCTGATACACATTATATCATACCTATATATATTATCTGATACACATTATATCATACCTATATATATTATCTGATACACATTATATCATACCTATATATATTATCTGATACACATTATATCATACCTATATATATATTATCTGATACACATTATATCATACCTATATTATCTGATACACATTATATCATACCTATATATATTATCTGATACACATTATATCATACCTATATTATCTGATACACATTATATCATACCTATATTATATGATACACATTATATCATACCTATATTATCTGATACACATTATATCATACCTATATATATTATCTGATACACATTATATCATACCTATATTATCTGATACACATTATATCATACCTATATTATCTGATACACATTATATCATACCTATATATATTATCTGATACACATTATATCATACCTATATTATCTGATACACATTATATCATACCTATATTATCTGATACACATTATATCATACCTATATTATCTGATACACATTATATCATACCTATATATATTATCTGATACACATTATATTATACCTATATATATTATCTGATACACATTATATCATACCTATATATATTATCTGATACACATTATATCATACCTATATATATTAACTTATACACATTATATCATACCTATATATATTATCTGATACACATTATATCATACCTATATATATTATCTGATACACATTATATCATACCTATATATATTATCTGATACACATATATGTCTTACACTGTCTCCCATCTCTTTACTTCTGATACATATAATATCATACCTATATATATTATCTGATACACATTATATCATACCTATATATATTATCTGATACACATTATATCATACCTATATATATTATCTGATACACATGATATCATACCTATATATATTATCTGATACACATTATATCATACCTATATATATTATCTGATACACATTATATCATACCTATATTATCTGATACACATTATATCATACCTATATATATTATCTGATACACATTATATCATACCTATATTATCTGATACACATTATATCATACCTATATTATCTGATACACATTATATCATACCTATATATATTATCTGATACACATTATATCATACCTATATTATCTGATACACATTATATCATACCTATATTTTCTGATACACATTATATCATACCTATATATATTATCTGATACACATTGTATCATACCTATATATATTATCTGATACACATTATATCATACCTATATATATTATCTGATACACATTATATCATACCTATATATATTATCTGATACACATTATATCATACCTATATTATCTGATACACATTATATCATACCTATATATATTATCTGATACACATTATATCATACCTATATATATTATCTGATACACATTATATTATACCTATATATATTATCTGATACACATTATATCATACCTATATATATTATCTGATACACATTATATCATACCTATATATATTATCTTATACACATTATACCATACCTATATATATTATCTGATACACATTATACCATACCTATATATATTATCTGATACACATTATATCATACCTATATATATTATCTGATACACATTATATCATACCTATATATATTATCTGATACACATGATATCATACCTATATATATTATCTGATACACATTATATCATACCTATATATATTATCTGATACACATTATATCATACCTATATTATCTGATACACATTATATCATACCTATATATATTATCTGATACACATTATATCATACCTATATCATCTGATACACATTATATCATACCTATATTATCTGATACACATTATATCATACCTATATATATTATCTGATACACATTATATCATACCTATATTATCTGATACACATTATATCATACCTATATTATCTGATACACATTATATCATACCTATATTTTCTGATACACATTATATCATACCTATATATATTATCTGATACACATATATGTCTTACACTGTCTCCCATCTCTTTACTTCTGATACATATTATATCATACCTATATATATTATCTGATACACATTATATTATACCTATATATATTATCTGATACACATTATATCATACCTATATATATTATCTGATACACATTATACCATACCTATATATATTATCTGATACACATTATATCATACCTATATATATTATCTGATACACATTATACCATACCTATATATATTATCTGATACACATTATATCATACCTATATATATTATCTGATACACATTATATCATACCTATATATATTATCTGATACACATTATACCATACCTATATATATTATCTGATACACATTATATCATACCTATATATATTATCTGATACACATTATATCATACCTATATATATATTATCTGATACACATTATATTATACCTATATATATTATCTGATACACATTATATCATACCTATATATATTATCTGATACACATTATACCATACCTATATATATTATCTGATACACATTATATCATACCTATATATATTATCTGATACACATTATATTATACCTATATATATTATCTGATACACATTATACCATACCTATATATATTATCTGATACACATTATACCATACCTATATATATTATCTGATACACATTATACCATACCTATATATATTATCTGATACACATTATATCATACCTAGATATATTATCTGATACACATTATATTATACCTATATATATTATCTGATACACATTATATCATACCTATATGTATTATCTGATACACATTATATCATACCTATATATATTATCTGATACACATTATGTCATACCTATATATATTATCTGATACACATTATATCATACCTAGATATATTATCTGATACACATTATATTATACCTATATATATTATCTGATACACATTATATCAAACCTATATATATTATCTGATACACATTATATCATACCTATATATATTATCTGATACACATTATATCATACCTATATTATCTGATACACATTATATCATACCTATATTATCTGATACACATTATATCATACCTATATTATCTGATACACATTAATATCATTACCTATATCTATTATCTGATACACATGTATATCATACCTATATATATTATCTGATACACATTATATCATACCAATATATATATCTGATACACATTATATCATACCCTAGATATAATTATCTGATACACATTATATCATACCCAATATATATTATCTGATACACATCTATATCATACCTAGATATATTATCTGATACACATTACTATCATACCTATATATATTATTGATACACATTATACTCATACCTATATATATTATCCTGATACACATTATGTCATACCCTATATATATTATCTGATACACCATTATATCAATACCTATATATATTATCTGATACACATTATGTCATACCTATACTTTATTATCTGAATACACATTATACCCAATACCTATATATATATTATCTGACTACACATTATACCATACCCTATATATATATTATCTGATACACATCTACTACCCATACCTATATATATATATTATCTGATACACATTAGTATCATACCTATATATATTATCTGATACACATTATACCATACCTATATATATTATCTGATACACATTGTATCATACCTATATATATTATCTGATACACATTATATCATACCTATATATATTATCTGATACACATTATATCATACCTATATATATTATCTGATACACATTATATCATACCTATATATATTATCTGATACACATTATATCATACCTATATATATATTATCTGATACACATTATATCATACCTATATATATTATCTGATACACATTATATCATACCTATATATATTATCTGATACACATTATATCATACCTATATATATTATCTGATACACATTTATCATACCTATATATATTATCTGATACACATTATATCATACCTATATATATTATCTGATACACCATTATATCATACCTATATATATTATCTGATACACATTATATCATACCTATATATATTATCTGATACACATTATATCATACCTATATATTATCTGATACACATTTATATCATACCTATATATATTATCTGATACACATTATATCATACCTATATATATTATCTGATACACATTATATCATACCTATATATATTATCTGATACACATTATATCATACCTATATATATTATCTGATACACATTATATCATACCTATATATATTATCTGATACACATTATATCATACCTATATATATTATCTGATACACATTATATCATACCTATATATATTATCTGATACACATTATATCATACCTATATATTATCTGATACACATTATATCATACCTATATATATTATCTGATACACATTATATCATACCTATATATATTATCTGATACACATTATATCATACCTATATATATTATCTGATACACATTATATCATACCTATATTATCTGATACACATTATATCATACCTATATATATTATCTGATACACATTATATCATACCTTATATATTATCTGATACACATATATCATACCTATATATATTATCTGATACACATTATATCATACCTATATATATTATCTGATACACATTATATCATACCTATATATATTATCTGATACACATTATAACATACCTATATATATTATCTGATACACATTATATCATACCTATATATATTATCTGATACACATTATATCATACCTATATATATTATCTGATACACATTATATCATACCTATATATATTATCTTATACACATATATGCTTACACTGTCTCTATATATTAGCTGATACACATTATATCATACCTATATATATATTATCTTATACACATTAGTGATCATACACTGTATATATCTTATTCTGATACACATTATATCATACATATATATATTAATCTGATACACATTATATCATACCTATATATATTATCTTATACACATTATATGTCTTACACTGTATCATATATTATTCTGATACACATTATATCATACCAATATATATTATCTGATACACATTATATCATACCTATATATATTATCTGATACACATTATATCATACCTATATATATTATCTTATACACATATATGCCTTACCACAGTCTCCCAATCTCTTACTTCTGATACCACATTATATCATAACCTATATATGATATCTGATACACATTATACCATACCTATAATATATTATCAGATACAATTATATCATACCTACTATATATTATCTGATACAACATTATACCCTACCTATAATATTATCTGTATACCCATATATGTCTTACACTGTCTCCCATCTCCTTACTTCTGATACACATGTATATCATACTATATAAATCTATCTTATCCACATATATGTCTTACACTGTCTCCATCTTTTACTTCTGATACACATCTATATCATACCTATATAATATTATTTTATACACCATATATGTCTTACACTGTCTACCAATCTCTTTACTCTTCTGTACACATTATATCATACCTAATATATATTATCTTTATACAACATAATGTCTTTACTCTGTCTCTCATCTCCTTACTTCTGATACACATTTATATCATACCTATATATATTATCTTATACACATAAATATCTTACACTGTCTCCCATCTGCTTACTTCCGATACACATTATATCATACCTATATATATTATCTGATACACATTATATCATACCTATATATATTATCTGATACACATTATACCATACCTATATATATTATCTGATACACATTATACCATACCTATATATATTATCTGATACACATTATATCATACCTATATATATTATCTGATACACATTATATCATACCTATATATATTATCTGATACACATTATTTCATACCTATATATATTATCTTATACACATATATGTCTTACACTGTCTCCCATCTCTTTACTTCTGATACACATTATATCATACCTATATATATTATCTGATACACATTATATCATACCTATATATATTATCTGATACACATTATATCATACCTATATATATTATCTGATACACATTATATCATACCTATATTATCTGATACACATTATATCATACCTATATATATTATCTGATACACATTATATCATACCTATATATATTATCTGATACACATTATATCATACCTATATATATTATCTGATACACATTATATCATACCTATATATATTATCTGATACACATTATATCATACCTATATATATTATCTGATACACATTATATCATACCTATATATATTATCTGATACACATTATATCATACCTATATATATTATCTGATACACATTATATCATACCTATATATATTATCTGATACACATTATATCATACCAATATATATTATCTGATACACATTATATCATACCTATATATATTATCTGATACACATTATATCATACCTATATATATTATCTGATACACATTATATCATACCTATATATATTATCTGATACACATTATATCATACCTATATATATTATCTGATACACATTATATCATACCTATATTATCTGATACACATTATATCATACCTATATATATTATCTGATACACATTATATCATACCTATATTATCTGATACACATTATATCATACCTATATTATATGATACACATTATATCATACCTATATTATCTGATACACATTATATCATACCTATATATATTATCTGATACACATTATATCATACCTATATTATCTGATACACATTATATCATACCTATATTATCTGATACACATTATATCATATACCTATATATATTATCTGATACACATTATATCATACCTATATATTATCTGATACACATTATATCATACCTATATTATCTGATACACATTATATCATACCTATATTTATCTGATACACATTATATCATACCTATATATATTATCTGATACACATTATATTATACCTATATATATTATCTGATACACATTATATCATACCTATATATATTATCTGATACACATTATATCATACCTATATATATTAACTTATACACATTATACCATACCTATATATATTATCTGATACACATTATACCATACCTATATATATTATCTGATACACATTATATCATACCTATATATATTATCTGATACACATATATGTCTTACACTGTCTCCCATCTCTTTACTTCTGATACATATAATATCATACCTATATATATTATCTGATACACATTATATCATACCTATATATATTATCTGATACACATTATATCATACCTATATATATTATCTGATACACATGATATCATACCTATATATATTATCTGATACACATTATATCATACCTATATTAATTATCTGATACACATTATATCATACCTATATATATTATCTGATACACATTATATCATACCCTATATATATTATCTGATACACATTAATGTCTTACCTCTATATATTACTCTGATAACACATTATATCATACCCTTTATATATTATCTGATACACATTATATCATACCTATATATATTATCTGATACACATTATATCATACCTATATATATTATCTGATACACATTATATCATACCTATATATATTATCTGATACACATTATACCATACCTATATATATTATCTGATACACATTATTTCATACCTATATATATTATCTGATACACATTATATTATACCTATATATATTATCTGATACACATTATACCATACCTATATATATTATCTGATACACATTATACCATACCTATATATATTATCTGATACACATTATACCATACCTATATATATTATCTGATACACATTATATCATACCTATATATATTATCTGATACACATTATATTATACCTATATATATTATCTGATACACATTATATCATACCTATATGTATTATCTGATACACATTATATCATACCTATATATATTATCTGATACACATTATGTCATACCTATATATATTATCTGATACACATTATATCATACCTAGATATATTATCTGATACACATTATATTATACCTATATATATTATCTGATACACATTATATCAAACCTATATATATTATCTGATACACATTATATCATACCTATATATATTATCTGATACACATTATATCATACCTATATTATCTGATACACATTATATCATACCTATATTATCTGATACACATTATATCATACCTATATTATCTGATACACATTATATCATACCTATATATATTATCTGATACACATTATATCATACCTATATATATTATCTGATACACATTATATCATACCAATATATATTATCTGATACACATTATATCATACCTAGATATATTATCTGATACACATTATATCATACCAATATATATTATCTGATACACATTATATCATACCTAGATATATTATCTGATACACATTATATCATACCTATATATATTATCTGATACACATTATATCATACCTATATATATTATCTGATACACATTATGTCATACCTATATATATTATCTGATACACATTATATCATACCTATATATATTATCTGATACACATTATGTCATACCTATATATATTATCTGATACACATTATACCATACCTATATATATATTATCTGATACACATTATACCATACCTATATATATATTATCTGATACACATTATACCATACCTATATATATATATTATCTGATACACATTGTATCATACCTATATATATTATCTGATACACATTATACCATACCTATATATATATTATCTGATACACATTGTATCATACCTATATATATTATCTGATACACATTATATCATACCTATATATATTATCTGATACACATTATATCATACCTATATATATTATCTGATACACATTATATCATACCTATATATATTATCTGATACACATTATATCATACCTATATATATATTATCTGATACACATTATATCATACCTATATATATTATCTGATACACATTATATCATACCTATATATATTATCTGATACACATTATATCATACCTATATATATTATCTGATACACATTGTATCATACCTATATATATTATCTGATACACATTATATCATACCTATATATATTATCTGATACACATTATATCATACCTATATATATTATCTGATACACATTATATCATACATATATATATTATCTGATACACATTATATCATACCTATATATATTATCTGATACACATTATATTATACCTATATATATTATCTGATTCACATTATATCATACCTATATATATTATCTGATACACATTATATCATACCTATATTATCTGATACACATTATATCATACCTATAATTATCTGATACACATTATATCATACCTATATATATTATCTGATACACATTGTATCATACCTATATATATTATCTGATACACATTATATCATACCTATATATATTATCTGATACACATTATATCATACCTATATTATCTGATACACATTATATCATACCTATATATTTATTATCTGATACACATTGTATCATACCTATATATATTATCTGATTCACATTATATCATACCTATATATATTATCTGATACACATTATATCATACCTATATTATCTGATACACATTATATCATACCTATATATATTATCTGATACACATTATATCATACCTATATTATCTGATACACATTATATCATACCTATATATATTATCTGATACACATTATATCATACCTATATATATTATCTGATACACATTATATTATACCTATATATATTATCTGATACACATTATATCATACCTATATATATTATCTGATACACATTATATCATACCTATATATATTATCTGATACACATTATATCATACCTATATATATTATCTGATACACATTATATCATACCTATATATATTATCTTATACACATATATGTCTTACACTGTCTCCTATCTCCTTACGTCTGATACACATTATATCATACATATATATATATTATCTTATACACATATGTGTCTTACACTGTCTCCCATCTCCTTACTTCTGATACACATTATATCATACATATATATATTATCTGATACACATTATATCATACCTATATATATATTATCTTATACACATATATGTCTTACACTGTCTCCCATCTCTTTACTTCTGATACACATTATATCATACCAATATATATTATCTGATACACATTATATCATACCTATATATATTATCTGATACACATTATATCATACCTATATATATTATCTTATACACATATATGCCTTACACTGTCTCCCATCTCCTTACTTCTGATACACATTATATCATACCTATATATATTATCTGATACACATTATACCATACCTATATATATTATCTGATACACATTATATCATACCTATATATATTATCTGATACACATTATACCATACCTATATATATTATCTTATACACATATATGTCTTACACTGTCTCCCATCTCCTTACTTCTGATACACATTATATCATACCTATATATAAATTATCTTATACACATATATGTCTTACACTGTCTCCCATCTCTTTACTTCTGATACACATTATATCATACCTATATATATATTATTTTATACACATATATGTCTTACACTGTCTCCCATCTCTTTACTTCTGATACACATTATATCATACCTATATATATTATCTTATACACATATATGTCTTACACTGTCTCTCATCTCCTTACTTCTGATACACATTATATCATACCTATATATATTATCTTATACACATAAATATCTTACACTGTCTCCCATCTGCTTACTTCCGATACACATTATATCATACCTATATATATTATCTGATACACATTATATCATACCTATATATATTATCTGATACACATTATACCATACCTATATATATTATCTGATACACATTATACCATACCTATATATATTATCTGATACACATTATATCATACCTATATATATTATCTGATTACACATTATATCATACCTATATATATTATCTGATACACATTATTTCATACCTATATATATTATCTTATACACATATATGTCTTACACTGTCTCCCATCTCTTTACTTCTGATACACATTATATCATACCTATATATATTATCTGATACACATTATATCATACCTATATATATTATCTGATACAACATCTATATCATACCTATATATATTATCTGATACACATTATATCATATACCCTATATATATATTATTCTGATACACATTATATCATCCTATATATATTATTGATACACATTATATCATTACCTATATATCATTATCTGAATACACATTATATCATACCTATATAATTATCTGATAACATTATATCATACCCTATATATATTATCTGATTACACATTATATCCTACCCTATATACTATTATTCAGCTACACATGGTTATCATACCTATATATATTATCTGATACACATTATATCATACCTACTATATATTATCTGATACACATTAATATCATACCTATATATATATATGATACACATTATATCATTCCCAATATATATTATCTGATAACATTATTCATACATATATATATTATCTCGATACACATTATATCATACCTATAAATCATTAACTTGATACACATTATATCATAACCTTATATATATTATCTGATACACATTACTATCATACCCTATATATAATCTATCTGATACACACTTTATATCATACCTATATTTATCTGATACACAAGTATATCATACCCTATTATATACTATTATCTGATCACATTATATCATACCTAATATTATCTGATACACATTATATCATACCTATAATTATATGATACACATTATATCATACCTATATTATCTGATACACATTATATCATACCTATATATATTATCTGATACACATTATATCATACCCTTATATTATCTGATACACAATTATATCATACCCTATATTATCTGATACACATTTATATCCTATACCTATATATATTAATCTGATACACATTATATCATACCTATATTATCTGATACACATTATCTATCATACCTATAATATCTGATACACATTATATATACCTATATTAATCTGATACACATTATAATCATACCTATATATATTATCTGATACACATTTATATTATACCTTTATATATCTATCTGATAACATTTATATCATACCTATATGATATTCATCTGATACACATATATACCATACCTATATATAATCTACACTTTATACATCCAAATCTGATACCATACCTATATATATTACTCTGCTAACACATTTATACCATACCCTATATATATTATCTGATACACATTATACATCATACCTATATATATTATCTGAATACACAGATATGTCTACCATGACCTCCATCTCTATTACTCCTGATACATCATAATATCATACCTTAGCTATATTATCTAGATACACATTATATCATAACCTCATATATATTATCTGAATACACATTAAATCGATACCTATATGTATTATCTGATACACCATTATATCAACCATAGTATATATTACCTGATACACATTTAGTCATACCTATATATATTATCTGTAATACACATTATAATCATACCAGTACTATTAATCTGCATACATCATTTATATCATACCTGCATATCTATTATCTGATACACATTTATGTCAACCTACCTATATTATCTGATACACCATTATATCATACCTATATATATTATCTGCTACACAAATAATCATACCTACTATAATATTTCTGATAACACATGTATATAATACCTATATTATCTGATACACATTATATCATACCTATATATATTATCTGATACACATTATATCATACCTATATTATCTGATACACATTATATCATACCTATATTTTCTGATTACACATTATATCATACCTATATATATTATCTGATACACATTGTATCATACCTATATATATTATCTGATACACATTATATCATACCTATATATATTATCTGATACACATTATATCATACCTATATATATTATCTGATACACATTATATCATACCTATATTATCTGATACACATTATATCATACCTATATATATTATCTGATACACATTATATCATACCTATATATATTATCTGATACACATTATATCTATACCTATATATATTATCTGATACACATTATATCATACCTATATATATTATCTGATACACATTATATCATACCTATATATATTATCTTATACACATTATACCATACCTATATATATTATCTGATACACATTATACAATACCTATATATATTATCTGATTAACACTTATATCATAACCCCTATATATATTATCTGATACACATTATATCATACCCTATATATATTATCTGATACACATTATATCATACCTATATATATTATCTGATACACATTATGTCATACCTATATATATTATGCTGATACACATTATAACATACCTATTTATATATTATCTCGATACACCATTATACCATACCTATATATATATTAATCTGATACACATTATACCATACCTATATATATATATTATCTGATACACATTGGTATCATACCTATATATATTATCTGATACACATTATATCCATACCTATATATATTATCTGATACACATCTAGTATCATACCTTATATATTATCTGATACACCTTATATCATACCTATATATATTATCTGATACACATTATATCATACCTATATATATTATATGATACACATTATATCATACCCTATATATATTATCTGATACACCATTATATCAATACCAATATATTTTATAGATACCATTATCATACCTCTCATAAGAACCATTATATCATACCTATAATTCTGAATACACATTATATCATACCATATGTATATTATCTGATACACAATTGTATCATACCTATATATATTATCTGATACACATTATATCATACCTATATATATTATCTGATACACATTATATCATACCTATATATATTATCTGATACACATTATATCATACCTATATATATTATCTGATACACATTATATCATACCTATATATATTATCTGATACACATTATATCATACCTATATATATTATCTGATACACATTATATTATACCTATATATATTATCTGATACACATTATATCATATCTATATATATTATCTGATACACATTACATCATACCTATATATATTATCTGATACACATTATATCATACCTATATATATTATCTGATACACATTATATCATAACTATATATATTATCTGATACACATTATATCATACCTATATATATTATCTGATACACATTATATCATACCTATATATATTATCTGATACACATTATATTATACCTATATATATTATCTTATACACATTATACCATACCTATATATATTATCTGATACACATTATACCATACCTATATATATTATCTGATACACATTATATCATACCTATATATATTATCTGATACACATTATATCATACCTATATATATTATCTGATACACATTATATCATACCTATATATATTATCTGATACACATTATATCATACCTATATATATTATCTGATACACATTATATCATAACCTATTATTATCTGATTACACATTATATCATACCTAATATTATCTGATACACATTTATATCATACCATATAATTATCTGATACACATTATATCATACCTATATATTATCTGATACACAATTATATCATACCTATATATATTATCTGATACACATTATATCATACCTATATATATTATCTAATACACATTATATCATACCTATATATATTATCTGATACACATTATATCATACCTATATTATCTGATACACATTATATCATACCTATATATTATCTGATACCACATTATATCATACCTAATATTATCTGATACACATTATATCATACCTATATTATCTGATACACATTATATCATACCTATATTATCTGATACACATTATATCATACCTATATTATCTGATACACATTATATCATACCTATATTATCTGATACACATTATATCATACCTATATATATTATCTGATACACATTATATCATACCTATATATAATCTAATACACATTATATCATACCTATATATATTATCTGATACACATTATACCATACCTATATATATTATCTGATACACATTATATCATACCTATATATATTATCTGATACACATTATATCATACCTATATATATTATCTGATACACATTATATCATACCTATATATATTATCTGATACACATTATATCATACCTATATATATTATCTGATACACATTATATCATACCTATATATATTATCTGATACACATTATATTATACCTATATATATTATCTGATACACATTATATCATACCTATATATATTATCTGATACACATTATATCATACCTATATATATTATCTGATACACATTATATCATACCTATATATATTATCTGATACACATTATATCATACCTATATATATTATCTGATACACATTATATCATACCTATATATATTATCTGATACACATTATATCATACCTATATATATTATCTGATACACATTATATCATACCTATATATATTATCTGATACACATTATATCATACCTATATATATTATCTGATACACATTATACCTATACCTATATATATTATCTGATACACATTATAACATACCTATATATATTATCTGATACACATTATACCATACCTATATATATTATCTGATACACATTATATCATACCTATATATATTATCTGATACACATTATATCATACCTATATATATTATCTGATACACATTATATCATACCTATATATATTATCTGATACACATTATACTCATACCTATATATATTATCTGATACACATTATATCATACCTATATATATTATCTGATACACATTATATCATACCTATATATATTATCTGATACACATTATATCATACCTATATATATTATCTGATACACATTATACCATACCTATATATATTATCTGATACACATTATATCATACCTATATATATTATCTGATACACATTATACCATACCTATATATATTATCTGATACACATTATATCATACCTATATATATTATCTGATACACATTATATCATACCTATATATATTATCTGATACACATTATACCATACCTATATATATTATCTGATACACATTATATCATACCTATATATATTATCTGATACACATTATATCATACCTATATATATTATCTGATACACATTATATAATACCTATATATATTATCTGATACACATTATATCATACCTATATATATTATCTGATACACATTATACATAACCTATATATATTATCTGATACACATTATTTCATACCTATATATATTATCTGATACACATTATATTATACCTATATATATTATCTGATACACATTATACCATACCTATATATATTATCTGATACACATTATACCATACCTATATATATTATCTGATACACATTATACCATACCTATATATATTATCTGATACACATTATATCATACCTAGATATATTATCTGATACACATTATATTATACCTATATATATTATCTGATACACATTATATCATACCTATATGTATTATCTGATACACATTATATCATACCTATATATATTATCTGATACACATTATGTCCATACCTATATATATTATCTGATACACATTATATCATACCCTAGATATATTATCTGATACACATTATATTATACCTATATATATTATCTGATACACATTATATCAAACCTATATATATTATCTGATACACATTATATCATACCTATATATATTATCTGATACACATTATATCATACCTATATTATCTGATACACATTATATCATACCTATATTATCTGATACACATTATATCATACCTATATTATCTGATACACATTATATCATACCTATATTATCTGATACACATTATATCATACCTATATATATTATCTGATACACATTATATCATACCAATATATATTATCTGATACACATTATATCATACCTAGATATATTATCTGATACACATTATATCATACCAATATATATTATCTGATACACATTATATCATACCTAGATATATTATCTGATACACATTATATCATACCTATATATATTATCTGATACACATTATATCATACCTATATATATTATCTGATACACATTATGTCATACCTATATATATTATCTGATACACATTATATCATACCTATATATATTATCTGATACACATTATGTCATACCTATATATATTATCTGATACACATTATACCATACCTATATATATATTATCTGATACACATTATACCATACCTATATATATATTATCTGATACACATTATACCATACCTATATATATATTATCTGATACACATTGTATCATACCTATATATATTATCTGATACACATTATACCATACCTATATATATATTATCTGATACACATTGTATCATACCTATATATATTATCTGATACACATTATATCATACCTATATATATTATCTGATACACATTATATCATACCTATATATATTATCTGATACACATTATATCATACCTATATATATTATCTGATACACATTATATCATACCTATATATATATTATCTGATACACATTATATCATACCTATATATATTATCTGATACACATTATATCATACCTATATATATTATCTGATACACATTATATCATACCTATATATATTATCTGATACACATTGTATCATACCTATATATATTATCTGATACACATTATATCATACCTATATATATTATCTGATACACATTATATCATACCTATATATATTATCTGATACACATTATATCATACATATATATATTATCTGATACACATTATATCATACCTATATATATTATCTGATACACATTATATTATACCTATATATATTATCTGATTCACATTATATCATACCTATATATATTATCTGATACACATTATATCATACCTATATTATCTGATACACATTATATCATACCTATATTATCTGATACACATTATATCATACCTATATATATTATCTGATACACATTGTATCATACCTATATATATTATCTGATACACATTATATCATACCTATATATATTATCTGATACACATTATATCATACCTATATTATCTGATACACATTATATCATACCTATATATTTATTATCTGATACACATTGTATCATACCTATATATATTATCTGATTCACATTATATCATACCTATATATATTATCTGATACACATTATATCATACCTATATTATCTGATACACATTATATCATACCTATATATATTATCTGATACACATTATATCATACCTATATTATCTGATACACATTATATCATACCTATATATATTATCTGATACACATTATATCATACCTATATATATTATCTGATACACATTATATTATACCTATATATATTATCTGATACACATTATATCATACCTATATATATTATCTGATACACATTATATCATACCTATATATATTATCTGATACACATTATATCATACCTATATATATTATCTGATACACATTATATCATACCTATATATATTATCTGATACACATTATATTATACCTATATATATTATCTGATTCACATTATATCATACCTATATATATTATATATTTTGAGTGACAGATACTACATAGGCTTAGCTTTTTGTAGCGCCCCAGTACAAAGATCTTTTGTGGCTTCATATACACATTGGGGCCTATCTATCAATCTCCGAACAGAGCTTGTGGGCCCGTGTTTCTGGCGAGTCTTCAGACTCGCCAGAAACAACAATTATGAAGCAGCAGTCTAAAGACCACTGCTCCATAACCCTGTCCGCCTCATCAGAGCAGAATCGCTGGAATTCAACCCGATCGAGTATGATCAGGTTGATTGACACCCCCTGCTGGCGGCCCATTGGCTGCGAGTCTGCTAGTGCAATGCTGAATACGGAGAGTGCATTGGTCACCGTATTCAGCGAGGTCTTGCGGACCTGTTCCACACTGTCGGATCAGGTTCGCCAGACCTTTGGCCCCATTATCTCTACTGTTTCTTTGCTGCTATATTTTAGAGATATATCTAGGGGATATTTCTCTACTGGTGGCTTATATTCTCTGTGTAGTATTTTAGCGCAGTATTTCAGAAATCTTTTCCATATTGTCAAATACCTTAAAATTACAATACATTTCTGTTGTGTTGTTATTGAATAAAAAAAGTCTTAACGCTTTTAAAGCAAATTAACATTTTGTTTGCTGCAATTATTTTTCAAAAGCCAAACTCCACCCACAAGTTGCCTTTTTTGGAGGGCAGCGAATCAGGATTTGACTCTGCAAACAGCAAGGATTTCTTGGGTCATTATATTAGTATGAAGTGCATTGTTTTGCTGCTGTTATCTGTTAAAGCCAATAAGGGGCAAATATGCAATTATGCTTTTTCATTTCTGAGAATTATAAAAGCCCCAACTTCCAAACCTATAGGGACAATACACTGTAAATGAGTTTTTCCATTAATGTAATTTTAATGACTTTTTATACCAGCTGCAGAGAATAAAATATTGAATCCAAAATACTTTCCGGGCTTCACAGGAACCAAGCAGCAATTTAATATCCAAAACTCCAAAAATTCGTCCCAGATCACCAGCAGCAGTATTTATTAAAGTAGTTGCTTTAATGGGGACACACGTTAAAAGCAAAACGGAGCCTTAACTCCATGCACATGAGGTCAGGGACATGTTTTGTGTGGTACTCCATGCTTGATCACTGCTGTCTAAGTGCTGTGTACCTGGCCTCTATTTAAAGAGAAAAAAGAGTGGTTTTCACAGCACCTACCCTGTGTCCTACTAGCTCCCCAGGAAACAAGACACCTAATATATCTTGGAAGAAATTACAGATAGTTGTGGGGTTCTGAGGAGCGCCTCAAACTGGGCAGAGGACAGATGCGTTGATATGGTATTCAACAACTTTATTATTCACAAACTGTTAGTGGTCTATTTGTGATCTATTACAAATAGCCGTTAAAAATGGTTAAAACAGTGTCGCATATATATCACATAAAATTATCACATAAAATACATAGGCCTAGATTTGGAGTTTGGCGTTAGCCGTGAAAACCAGCGTTAGAGGCTCCTAACGCTGGTTTTAGGCTACCGCCGGTATTTGGAGTCAGTGATTAAAGGGTCTAACGCTCACTTTTCAGCCGCGACTTTTCCATACCGCAGATCCCCTTACGTCAATTGCGTATCCTATCTTTTCAATGGGATCTTTCTAACGCCGGTATTTAGAGTCGTTTCTGAAGTGAGCGTTAGAGCTCTAACGACAAAACTCCAGCCGCCGGAAAATAGCAGGAGTTAAGAGCTTTCTGGGCTAACGCCGGTTCATAAAGCTCTTAACTACTGTGCTCTAAAGTACACTAACACCCATAAACTACCTATGTACCCCTAAACCGAGGTCCCCCCACATCGCCGCCACTCGATTTAAATTTTTTAACCCCTAATCTGCCGACCGCCACCTACGTTATACTTATGTACCCCTAATCTGCTGCCCCTAACCCCGCCGACCCCTGTATTACATTTATTAACCCCTAACCTGCCCCCCACAACGTCGCCGCCAGCTACTTACAATAATTAACCCCTAATCTTCCGACCGCAAAGCGCCGCCACCTACGTTATCCTTATGTACCCCTAATCTGCTGCCCCTAACACCGCCGACCCCTATATTATATTTATTAACCCCCAATCTGCCCCCCTCAACGTCGCCGACACCTGCCTACACTTATTAACCCCTAATCTGCCGAGCGGAGCTCACCGCTACTATAATAAATGGATTAACCCCTAAAGCTAAGTCTAACCCTAACTCTAACACCCCCCTAAGTTAAATATAATTTAAATCTAACGAAATAAATTAACTCTTATTAAATAAATTATTCCTATTTAAAGCTAAATACTTACCTGTAAAATACATCCTAATATAGCTACAATATAAATTATAATTATATTATAGCTATTTTAGGATTTATATTTATTTTACAGGCAACTTGTTAATTATTTTAACCAGGTACAATAGCTATTTAATAGTTACCTAGTTAAAATAATAACAAATTTACCTGTAAAATAAATCCTAACCTAAGATATAATTAAACCTAACACTACCCTATCAATAAATTAATTAAATAAACTACCTACAATTACCTACAATTAACCTAACACTACACTATCAATAAATTAATTAAACACAATTCCTACAAATAAATACAATTAAATAAACTAGCTAAAGTACAAAAAATAAAAAAGAACTAAGTTACAAAAAATAAAAAAATATTTACAAACATTAGAAATATATTACAACAATTTTAAACTAATTACACCTACTCTAAGCCCCCTAATAAAATAACAAAGCCCCCCAAAATAAAAAATTCCCTACCCTATTCTAAATTAAAAAGGTAAAAGCTCTTTTACCTTACCAGCCCTGAACAGGGCCCTTTGCGGGGCATGCCCCAAGAATTTCAGCTCTTTTGCCTGTAAAAAAAAACATACAATACCCCCCCCCCCAACATTACAACCCACCACCCACATACCCCTAATCTAACCCAAACCCCCCTTAAATAAACCTAACACTAAGCCCCTGAAGATCTTCCTACCTTGTCTTCACCATCCAGGTTCACTGATCCGTCCTGAAGAGCTCCTCCGATGTCCTGATCCAAGCCCAAGCGGGGGGCTGAAGAGGTCCATGATCCGGTCAAAGTCTTCATCCAAGCGGGGCAGAAGAGGATCTTCCATCCGATTGAATTCTTCATCCATGCGGCATCTTCTATGGTCTTCCATCCTGAGCGAAGCGGCAGGATCCTGAAGACCTCCAGCGCGGAACATCCATCCGGCCCGACGACTGAACGACGAATGACTGTTCCTTTAAGGGACGTCATCCAAGATGGCGTCCCTCGAATTCTGATTGGCTGATAGGATTCTATCAGCCAATCGGAATTAAGGTAGGAATTTTCTGATTGGCTGATGGAATCAGCCAATCAGAATCAAGTTCAATCCGATTGGCTGATCCAATCAGCCAATCAGATTGAGCTCGCATTCTATTGGCTGTTCCGATCAGCCAATCAGAAAATTCCTACCTTAATTCCGATTGGCTGATAGAATCAGCCAATAGAATGCGAGCTCAATCTGATAGGCTGATTGGATCAGCCAATCGGATTGAACTTGATTCTGATTGGCTGATTCCATCAGCCAATCAGAAAATTCCTACCTTAATTCCGATTGGCTGATAGAATCCTATCAGTCAATCGGAATTCGAGGGACGCCATCTTGGATGACATCCCTTAAAGGAACAGTCATTCGTCGTTCAGTTGTCGGGCCGGATGGATGTTCCGCGCTGGAGGTCTTCAGGATCTTGCCGCTTCGCTCAGGATGGAAGACCATAGAAGATGCCGCATGGATGAAGACTTCAATCGGATGGAAGATCCTCTTCTGCCCCTCTTGGATGAAGACTTTGACCGGATCATGGACCTCTTCAGCCCCCCGCTTGGGCTTGGATCAGGACATCGGAGGAGCTCTTCAGGACGGATCGGTGAACCTGGATGGTGAAGACAAGGTAGGAAGATCTTCAGGGGCTTAGTGTTAGGTTTATTTAAGGGGGTTTTGGGTTAGATTAGGGGTATGTGGGTGGTGGGTTGTAATGTTGGGGGGGGGTATTGTATGTGGGTTTTTTTACAGGCAAAAGAGCTGAAATTCTTGGGGCATGCCCCGCAAAGGGCCCTGTTCAGGGCTGGTAAGGTAAAAGAGCTTTTACCTTTTTTAATTTAGAATAGGGTAGGGAATTTTTTATTTTGGGGGGCTTTGTTATTTTATTATGGGGCTTAGAGTAGGTGTAATTAGTTTAAAATTGTTGGAATATTTTTCTTATGTTTGTAAATATTTTTTTATTTTTTGTAACTTAGTTCTTTTTTATTTTTTGTACTTTAGCTAGTTTATTTAATTGTATTTATTTGTAGGAATTGTATTTAATTAATTTATTGATAGTGTAGTGTTAGGTTAATTGTAGGTAATTGTAGGTAGTTTATTTAATTAATTTATTGATAGGGTAGTGTTAGGTTTAATTATATCTTAGGGTAGGATTTATTTTACAGGTAAATTTGTTATTATTTTAACTAGGTAACTATTAAATAGCTATTGTACCTGGTTAAAATAATTAACAAGTTGCCTGTAAAATAAATATAAATCCTAAAATAGCTATAATATAATTATAATTTATATTGTAGCTATATTAGGATGTATTTTACAGGTAAGTATTTAGCTTTAAATAGGAATAATTTATTTAATAAGAGTTAATTTATTTCGTTAGATTTAAATTATATTTAACTTAGGGGGGTGTTAGTGTTAGGGTTAGACTTAGCTTTAGGGGTTAATCCATTTATTATAGTAGCGGTCGTCAGATTAGGGGTTAATAATTGAAGTTAGGTGTCGGCGATGTTAGGGAGGGCAGATTAGGGGTTAATACTATTTATGATAGGGTTAGTGAGGCGGATTAGGGTTTAATAACTTTATTATAGTAGCGCTCAGGTCCGCTCGGCAGATTAGGGGTTAATAAGTGTAGGCAGGTGTCGGCGACGTTGTGGGGGGCAGATTAGGGGTTAATAAATATAATATAGGGGTCGGCGGTGTTAGGGGCAGCAGATTAGGGGTACATAGGGATAACGTAGGTTGCGGCGGTTTACGGAGCGGCAGATTAGGGGTTAAAAAAAAATATGCAGGGGTCAGCGATAGCGGGAGCGGCAGATTAGGGGTTAATAAGTGTAAGGTTAGGGGTGTTTAGACTCGGGGTACATGTTAGAGTGTTAGGTGCAGACGTAGGAAGTGTTTCCCCATAGGAAACAATGGGGCTGCGTTAGGAGCTGAACGCTGCTTTTTTGCAGGTGTTAGGTTTTTTTTCAGCTCAAACAGCCCCATTGTTTTCTATGGGGGAATCGTGCACGAGCACGTTTTTGAGGCTGGCCGCGTCCGTAAGCAACTCTGGTATCGAGAGTTGCATTTGCGGTAAAAATGCTCTACGCTCCTTTTTTGGGGCCTAACGCAGCATTTGTTTGAACTCTCGATACCAGAGTTAAATTTATGGTGCGGCCAGAAAAAAGCCCGCGGAGCGTTAACAGCCCTTCTACCGCCAAACTCCAAATCTAGGCCATAGAAAATTATCACATAAAATTACATAGAATTAAACCGGATAAAAATCACAAAAAAATGTCAAAATAAAAAATAAAAAATACATGGATCCATGTGGCATAAAAAATCAATACATATCACAGTGTGCAATAACTATGGAATTAATGCAAATAAAACAGAATTGGTCGACCTTTGGCGCCAATAAAATGTAGTCCTCTAAAAGAATGGTGTGGTTTATTAAATGGTTTAGAAAATCCTAGTCCTTGGATGCTGTTTTATCAGTGATATGTCCTAGATAAAGTCTCTCCTATGCGTGTAGGTGTCTGTGTGACTGCATCCCAGAAAAAGTTGATAAAAATATAAGGTGTCAAGTGTATCGAAGTGACAAAAAATTAAAAATAAAGTGACAAAAAATTAAAAATAAAAATAAAAATTAAAATACATAGTGAAGTGCCATGGGAGACTTCCTGAGAAAAAATTCAAAAAATGTGCAAAAGTCAATATTGTGAGTGAATCCTGTCGAAATCGGTGAATCCTGTGTTCTTGTGTCTATTTGTCTATTTAGTTCAAATAAAGTATAAAGTTTATCCAAAAGAATCCAAAAAGATCCAAAAGTTTAAAATCAAAGTAAAAGGTGATATGAACAAAAATAGAGCATGTATTCCCAGTGTACCTGTGGAAAACAAACAGAAAATGGTGCAATAACGCTAACAAATTCTTAAATGCAATTGAAATAAGGCTTACCATACAATAGCCAACGCGTTTCGGCCCTTCCCTGGGCCTTTCTCAAGACTGTGGTATGGTAAGTGTGGATAAGCCTCCTTAAATATGGTTTGTAATTCAATCTAATTAGCGCAATTTTCGCGCCAAAAAGATTAGACCCTTGACCCGGAAGTGGTAACTTCCACTCTGTATTAATATTCCTATATATTGCTTCCTAATGTTTTCATTGTTGTTCCTAATACTTTTTATTATTTGTTATTTATTATTGTTTGTTATTTTAATCTCCTAAGGTAGTGTTATTGTCGTTGATCTACTTTCTAAAACACTATTAATTCAGTATCGATGGAAACCGGAAGTGTAATGTATAGGTATCACTTCCGGTTTCAGGTGAACTCTCGATATCCGCTCAAATATGTGCCTTTGATATATTGTATTAACTATTCTTATACCTGCGATGTGTTCTCTTTTGTAAAATGGTAATGTGCCATGGTCCATTTAGATGTCCTTATTTGATTCTAATCGACGTTTGTTTACTTGCGTTGGACCGGAAGTGACATCACTTCCGGCCACCTTATGACTCGAAACCGGAAGTTGCATCACTTCCGGCCATGTGATTTCGTTTACTAATGTGAAAGGTTAAAATCCTACTTAATAAGATGTGTAATGGTTAGCAGACCTACTATTTTAAGTCTATAACCTTTGTTCTTACACAATTATTCATATTGGAGTGGGCATACTAATTGGATTAAAGTAGGTTTATATACAGATCGGGGTAAAAAACAGACTGGGTTTAAAGTGGTTATAGATACGATGGCAAATCCTAAGAATGTATTAATATGAATGGGAATTCAAATTTCAAACACGCATTAGAAATATGTGAAAAAATTGTAAAAATTCAATGGGAGGAGCCTTTGGATTAAGTGATATATCCATATTACGAGAGGTATACTGCATTGGTTGGAGGTGCAAGAGATCACTGTTCTAAATTATGTGCCTCTGTATTTGGGCCGGCCAAACCGCCTTGGGCGACTTACTGGGCATATAAAGGGGGTTGAGGATTCTTTCTGGGGTTATATTAAATTTATTTGAGGTGTTTATAACAAGGGGATGAGTATGTAAATGACATATTCCTTGTTGGTACCCTAGAGATACGATGGTATTATATAAGATATGTTAAAAGCAAAGCGAATATTCATAGAAACAGATATTAAAAATATTACAAATGTTAAAAAGATATCTATAGGGAATCTACAACTGCTACCTCCTACTGAGGGGGATGCTGATAATGCTGGTGCTTAAAAGATGTCATAGTGATAATGTAATACCAGGGACTGAGGGTGCAGAGTGTAAAAATTCTGGGTGTTTCTTCTACTGTTATGGTTCACAGTTCTCGGTCTAAGGCTCACTCGTCTATTACACTAGTATGAAAATACATGCTAATAAAATATATGTGTTACTCAGATAAATTTCGTGAATTACTAACACTAGTGTAAACTAGTGCAAGGTTCCTATGTGTGCCCAGAGCATGGTTACTTCATATTAAGTAGGTGTGATAGGTCCTCTTTATTGTTCAGGCCCCTGGGATATAAACAATCTAAATTGAAGATCCATTTGGATTCTTCCACAAGTAGTCTTTTCTCTTGGTCACCCCCTCTCAAACTTGGGGTTACTAATTGTATTCCACAATACTTAAAGTCTTTCTTTTTACCCAGATGTTGTATAGTAAAATGTCTATACAATGGGGTCTCCATATTTTTATGTTTGATTTGTAACAGATGTTCCCTAATTCGATCTTTGAGGGGTCTTGAGGTCTGTCCGATGTATTGCAGACCACAACTGCATTGGATTAGATATATGACTCCTCTATTGCTGCATCTTATATTATCTCTTATGGGATATTCTATTTTGGAATTATGTGATATGAACTTCTTTGTTTTCATGCCTCTTTCACATGCTTTACAGCTTGGGCATGGGTAAAATCCTTTGATGTCTCTCCCATGTACATCTTTTGTTTTCATCTTAGGGGTTGTTGGTACACTAGGTGAAAGTATACTTTTCAGATTGTTTAGTCTTCGATAGATGAAATTCGGTGTTTCTGGTAATCTCTCACCCAGTATGTCATCATCCTTCAAAATCGACCAGTGTTTTCTTATTATTTTTTCGATAATATGTCTATTTGCACTGTATCTTGTAATGAAGGGAATATTGAGTGTTCCATCTTCCAATTCTCTTTTATCTTCTTTCTGTCTGTAAAGCAGTAGATCCTTCCTATTTCTGGCTCTCACCTCTGATATATCTTTTTCCAGACTTTCATCTTCATACCCTCGTTCGAGGAACCTTTCTTTCATAACTGTTACTTGTTGTTCCCATTTCTCTGGGTTAGAGCAGTTTTTCTTTAATCTAAGCATTTGGCCCTTCGGAATGTTGGACTTCCAATTGTGACATCAATAATTAAAAACAAAATACAGTTAACCCATTCGTACTTAGATAGAGTGCTTAAGGTACACGACTATTTACACAGTGTAATGTTTAGACTCCTACCCTAAATGTTATATATCATAATGGTCCTAGGATATTTATAGACTACAAAGAAACCTCACATATAACTTAAGGTTACAGACATATAATGTACTTAAATAAACAGATTAACGTCACTTTTTTTCTTTATTCCCTGGGGGTGTCTGGTGTTTAATAAAAAGATCCATTGAGCTTCTTTATAACTGAGTTTGTACTCTCTATTCCCCCCACATATGTGTTGGGGAACATGATCTATTGCTTGAATAGAAAGCAATGGGGCATCTCCCTGGTGCATTGAATACCAATATATGATATGTTTAATTTTCAGGTTTATTTGTATATATGAAATAGCTGGTTTTGTGCTTTTAAACCACAGCCTATTACAATGGGTTTAGCTTTGAGTAATATCAGATCTCAGACTCTACAGCACTGCATATGGGTTTTGCAGCTTGACTTGGTGAAAAAATAATGTCAGAGTTCTATGAGTTTTGTCACTAATTTAGTTGGCTTTAATAAAATGTTCTGCCAGAAGAAGCCGTAAGTGTGAAATTAAACTATTAAATGAATTACTTAGAAAAACCAATTTCCTGTTCAAGGTAGTGGTAATAGGATTCCTTGTTGTTTAAAGTAAAATGTTTTACAACATAGACACTTGCATTGTTTTTATTATTTTATGCTGAGAACAAACACTTTTAATTACAGTTAGATATGCTGGCTCTTCTATCAAGAATTGTATCAACTCTAAACACCACCACATCAGAGGAAATGTTACAATATGGTCCTACTAACACATAATAGGGTTATAATAGGGTCCTACTAACACATTATAGGGTTACAATATGGTCCTACTAACACATAATAGGGTTATAATAGGGTCCTACTAACACATAATAAGGTTACAATAGGGTCCTACTAACACATAATAGGGTTATAATAGGGTCCTACTAACACATAATAAGGTTACAATAGGGTCCTGCTAACACATAATAAGGTTACAATAGGGTCCTACTAACACATAATAAGGTTACAATAGGGTCCTACTAACACATAATAAGGTTACAATAGGGTCCTACTAACACATAATAGGGTTACATTAGGGTCCTACTAACACATAATAAGGTTACAATAGGGTCCTACTAACACATAATAGGGTTACAATAGGGTCCTACTAACAAATAATAAGGTTACAATAGGGTCCTACTAACACATAATAGGGTTATAATAGGGTCCTACTAACACATAATAGGGTTACAATAGGGTCCTACTAACACATAATAGGGTTACAATAGGGTCCTACTAACACATAATAGGGTTACAATAGGGTCCTACTAACACATAATAGGGTTATAATAGGGTCCTAATAACACATAATAAGGTTACAATAGGGTCCTACTAACACATAATAGGGTTACAATATGGTCCTACTAACACATAATAGGGTTATAATAGGGTCCTACTAACACATAATAAGGTTACAATAGGGTCCTACTAACACATAATAAGGTTACAATAGGGTCCTACTAACACAAAATAGGGATATAATAGGGTCCTACTAACACATAATAAGGTTACAATAAGGTCCTACTAACACATAATAAGGTTACAATAAGGTCCTACTAACACATAATAAGGTTACAAAAGGGTCCTACTAACACATAATAAGGTTACAATAAGGTCCTAATAACACATAATATGGTTACAATAGGGTCCTACTAACACATAATAAGGTTACATTAGGGTCCTACTAACACATAATAGGGTTACAATATGGTCCTACTAACACAATACGGTTACAATAGGGTCCTACTAACACATAATAGGGATACAATAGGGTCCTACTAACACATAATAGGGTTACAATAGGGTCCTACTAACACATAATAGGGTTACAATAGGGTCCTACTAACACATAATAGGGTTATAATAGGGTCCTAATAACACATAATAAGGTTACAATAGGGTCCTACTAACACATAATAGGGTTACAATATGGTCCTACTAACACATAATAGGGTTATAATAGGGTCCTACTAACACATAATAGGGTTATAATAGGGTCCTACTAACACATAATAGGGTTACAATAGGGTCCTACTAACACATAATAGGGTTACAATAGGGTCCTACTAACACATAATAGGGTTACAATAGGGTCCTACTAACACATAATAGGGTTATAATAGGGTCCTAATAACACATAATAAGGTTACAATAGGGTCCTACTAACACATAATAGGGTTACAATATGGTCCTACTAACACATAATAGGGTTATAATAGGGTCCTACTAACACATAATAAGGTTACAATAGGGTCCTACTAACACATAATAAGGTTACAATAGGGTCCTACTAACACAAAATAGGGTTATAATAGGGTCCTACTAACACATAATAAGGTTACAATAAGGTCCTACTAACACATAATAAGGTTACAATAAGGTCCTACTAACACATAATAAGGTTACAAAAGGGTCCTACTAACACATAATAAGGTTACAATAAGGTCCTAATAACACATAATATGGTTACAATAGGGTCCTACTAACACATAATAAGGTTACATTAGGGTCCTACTAACACATAATAGGGTTACAATATGGTCCTACTAACACAATACGGTTACAATAGGGTCCTACTAACACATAATAGGGATACAATAGGGTCCTACTAACACATAATAGGGTTACAATATGGTCCTACTAACACATAATAGGGTTACAATAGGGTCCTACTAACACATAATATGGTTACAATATGGACCTACTAACACATAATAAGGTTGCAATAAGGCCCTACTAAAACATAATAAGGTTACAATAGGGTCCTACTAACACATAATAGGGTTACAATAGGGTCCTACTAACACATAATAGGGTTACAATAGGGTTCTACTAGCATATAACAGGGTTGCAATAGGGTCCTACTAGCATATAACAGGGTTACATTAGGGTCCTACTGAAATATAATAGGGTTACAATAGGGTCCTACTAACATATAATAGGGTTGCAATAGGGTCCTTGATTATAGCCTAAGGAAGATGAGATTTTTTTTTATATTTTAATTTTTTTGTAATACTCATCTACATACAGTATATACACAAATGTTATGACATTTTCTAAAATAGGAAATATGCATAAAGTATATAGTATTATCATTTATATTAAATTGATATGTTATTCCTCCAACAAAAGCTTATTAAGGCATTGATCTAAAAATGTCTGCATTAATATTAGCAGTTATCACTTGATAATCTTTCTAGGGGACTTGATTATATCCTAAAGCCACTTACAGAATACGATTGTGATGAACAAGATTATGCAAACTGTAAATATATCAAATTAATACATTATCAGATTATAAGAAATGGGATCTGTTTTATTTATTTATGATTATGGCATAATTAATGTAATAATCTTATTAATGGTTAGCAAGAGAGTGTAAATAGAAGAGCGTTAGCAGATAATGGAATTGGCTTTACTAAATGTGCTGTGAATGTTGTACATTAAATTCATTTGATCTTCATACTATTAAACCATATACAGAATTATAGACACAATCACAGAGAGAACGCACAAGGCTATCATAAGTGACATTGATTTGGATTCATTGTTTTTTACGACTCTAGTTTTAGTTGGTTTCACAATGCGGTCCCAGGTGGTCATGATTTGGTTCCTTGCCTCTGGCCATTTACCCGGCCCAGTCAGACGGTACTGTGCTGGTGTGCAGGGTCCAAAGAAGAGGGTCAGAGCCAGGACTGGGTCTGTCAGTAACAATCTTAAAATATTTGGTTTAGCTCCAATAGCAGTGGTCAGTTCATCAAGATATTCAATATAATCCAGTTGTAAACTGTTTTCCCTTGCTGTACCAAACCTGTATTGTAAAATGACATATTAATGAACAATCACATCTTGTAAATGACCTATATGTCTAGCGATAAAAACTTAAAGGATGTGAAATAAATCAGTAATACTTTTTTTTCAATACACCTTTATCCTCTAATAATAACCTTCAGTTGCCCATGTGAACTGTGTATCACATAGCTGACCTGTTATTAAATAAATACACATGTAGCACATAGCTGACCTGGTAATAAATACATGTGTAGCACATAGCTGACCTGGTAATAAATACATGTGTAGCACATAGCTGATCTGTTAATAAATAAATACATGTGTAGCACATAGCTGATCTGTTAATAAATAAATACATGTGTAGCACATAGCTGACCTGTTAATAAATAAATACATGTGTAGCACATAGCTGACCTGTTAATAAATAAATACATGTGTACCACATAGCTGACCTGGTAATAAATACATGTGTAGCACATAGCTGATCTGTTAATAAATAAATACATGTGTAGCACATAGCTGAACTGTCATTAAATAAATAAATGTGTAGCACATAGCTGATCTGTTAATAAATAAATACATGTGTAGCACATAGCTGACCTGTTAATAAATAAATACATGTGTAGCACATAGCTGACCTGTTAATAATAAATACATGTGTGGCACATAGCTGACCTGTTAATAAATAAATACATGTGTAGCAAATAGCTGACTTGTTAATAAATAAATACACATGTAGCACATAGCTGACCTGTTAATAAATAAATACATGTGTAGCACATAGCTGACCTGTTAATAAATAAATACACATGTAGCAAATAACTGACCTGTTAATAAATAAATAAACATGCAGCACATAGCTGACCTGTTATTAAATAAATACATGTGTAGCACATAGCTGACCTGTTAATAAATAAATACATGTGTAGCACATTGCTGACCTGTTAATAAATAAATACATGTGTAGCACATAGATGACCTGTAAATAAATAAATACATGTGTAGCACATAACTCACCTGTTAATAAATAAATACACATGTAGCACATAGCTGATCTGTTTAAAATGAATACATTTGTAGCACATAGCTGACAAGTCATTAAATAAATGCATGTATAGAACATAGCTGACCTGTCATTAAATAAATACATATGTAGCACATAACTGACCTGTCATTAAATAAATACATGTGTAGCACATAACTGACCTGTCATTAAATAAATTCATGTGTAGCACATAACTGACCTGTCATTAAATAAATACACGTGTAGCACATAGCTGACCTGTTAATAAATAAATACATGTGTCGCACATAACTGACCTGTCAGTAAATAAATACACGTGTAGCACATAACTGACCTGTCATTAAATAAATACATGTATAGCATATAGCTGATCTGTCATTAAATAAATACATGTGTAGCACATAGCTGAACTGTCATTAAATAAATACATGTGTAGCACATAGCTGATCTGTTATTAAATAAATACGTGTAGCACAGCTGACCTGTTATTAAATAAATACATGTGTAGCACATAGCTGATCTGTTAATAAATAAATATACATGTAGCACATAGCTGACCTGTCATTAAATAAATACATGTGTAGCACATAGCTAACTTGTTACAAAATAAAAACGTGTAGCACATAGCTGACCTGTTACTAAATAAATAAATGTGTAGCACATAGCTGACCTGTCATTGTCATTAAATAAATACATGTGTAGCACATAGCTGAACTGTCATTAAATAAATAAATGTGTAGCATATAACTGACCTGTTAATAAATAAATACATGTGTAGCACATAACTGACCTGTTAATAAATAAATACATTTGTAGCACATAGCTGACCTGTTAATAAATACATACATGTGAAGCACATAGCTGACCTGTCATTAAATAAATACATGTATAGCACATAGCTGACCTGTCATTAAATAAATACGTGTAGCACATAGCTGACCTGTTAGTAAATAAATACATGTGTAGCACATAGATGATCTGTTAAAAATGAATACATGTGTAGCACATAGCTGACAAGTCATTAAATAAATACATGTGTAGCACATAACTGACCTGTTAGTAAATAAATACATGTGTAGCACATAGCTGATCTGTTTAAAATGAATACATGTGTAGCACATAGCTAACAAGTCATTAAATAAATACATGTGTAGCACATAGCTGACCTGTTATTAAATACATACATGTGTAGCACATAACTGACCTGGTAATAAATAAATACACGTGAAGCACATAGCTGACCTGGTAATAAATAAATACATGTGTAGCACATAGCTGACCTGTTATTAAATAAATACATGTGTAGCACATAGCTGACCTGTTAGTAAATAAATACATGTGTAGCACATAGCTTACCTGTCATTAAATAAATACATGTGTAGCACATAACTGACATGTCACTAAATAAATACATATGTAGCACATAACTGACCTGTCATTAAATAAATACATGTGTAGCACATAGCTGATCTGTTAATAAATAAATACATGTGTAGCACATAGCTGACCTGTCATTAAATAAATACATGTGTAGCACATAGATGATCTGTTAATAAATAAATACATGTGTAGCACATAGCTGACCTGTCATTAAATAAATACATGTGTAGCACATAGCTGATCTGTTAATAAATAAATACACGTGTAGCACATAGATGATCTGTTAATAAATAAATACATGTGTAGCACATAGCTGACCTGTTAGTAAATAAATACATGTGTAGCACATAGCTGACCTGTTAGTAAATAAATACATGTGTAGTACATAGCTGAACTTTCATTAAATAAATACATGTGTAGCACATAACTGACCTTTCACTAAATAAATACACATGTAGCACATAGCTGACATTTCATTAAATAAATACACATGTAGCACATAGCTGACCTGTTATGAAATACATGTGTAGCACATAGCTGACCTGTTAGTAAATAAATACATGTGTAGCACATAGCTGACCTGTCATTAAATAAATACATGTGTAGCACATAGCTGACCTGTCATTAAATAAATACACGTGTAGCACATAGCTGACCTGTCATTAAATAAATGCACGTGAAGCACATAGCTGACCTGTCATTAAATAAATACATGTGCAGCACATAGCTGACCTATTAGTAAATAAATACCTGCGTAGCACATAGCTGACCTGTCATTAAATAAATACACATGTAGCACATAGCTAACCTGTCATTAAATAAATACACGTGTAGCACATAGCTGACCTGTTATGAAATAAATACATGTGTAGCACATAGCTGATATGTTAATAAATGAATACATGTGTAGCAAATTGCTGATCTTTTAATAAATAAATACATGTGTAGCACATAGCTGACCTGTCATTAAATAAATACATGTGTAGCACATAGCTGACCTGTCATTAAATAAATACATGTGTAGCACATAGCTGACCTGTCATTAAATAAATACATGTGTAGCACATAGCTGACCTGTCATTAAATAAATACATGTGTAGCACATAGCTGACCTGTTATTAAATAAATACACATATAGCACATAGCTGATCTGTTAATAAATAAATACATGTGTAGCACATAGCTAACCTGTCATTAAATAAATACATGTGTAGCACATAGCTGACCTGTCATTAAATAAATACACATGTAGCACATAGCTGATCTGTTAATAAATAAATACATGTGTAGCACATAGCTGATCTGTTAATAAATAAATACATGTGTAGCACATAGCTGACCTGTCATTAAATAAATACACATGTAGCACATAGCTGATCTGTTAATAAATAAATACATGTGTAGCACATAGCTGATCTGTTATTAAATAAATACATGTGTAGCACATAGCTGATCTGTTAATAAATATATACATGTGTAGCACATAGCTGACCTGTCATTAAATAAATAAATTTGTAGCACATAGCTAACCTGTCATTAAATAAATACATGTGTAGCAAATAGCTGACCTGTCATTAAATAAATACATGTGATGTGTAGCACATAGCTGACCTGTCATTAAATAAATACATGAGTAGCACATAGCTGACCTGTCATTAAATAAATACATGTGTAGCAAATAGCGGACCTGTCATTAAATAAATACATGTGTAGCACATAGCTAACCTGTCATTAAATAAATAGATGTGTAGCACATAACTGACCTGTTAATAAATAAATACATGTGTAGCACATAGCTGACCTGTCATTAAATAAATACATGTGTAGCACATAGCTGACCTGTTATTAAATAAATACACATGTAGCACATAGCTGATCTGTTAATAAATAAATACATGTGTAGCACATAGCTAACCTGTCATTAAATACATACATGTGTAGCACATAGCTGACCTGTCATTAAATAAATACATGTGTAGCACATAGCTAACCTGTCATTAAATAAATACATGTGTAGCACATAGCTGATCTGTTAATAAATAAATACATGTGTAGCACATAGCTGATCTGTTAATAAATAAATACATGTGTAGCACATAGCTGATCTGTTAATAAATTAATACATGTGTAGCACATAGCTGATCTGTAAATAAATAAATAAATACATGTGTAGCACATAGCTGACCTGTTATTAAATAAATAAATGTGTAACACATAGCTAACCTGTCATTAAATAAATACATGTGCAGTACATAGCTGATCTGTTAATAAATAAATACATGTGTAGCACATAGCTGATCTTTTAATAAATAAATACATGTGTAGCACATAGCTAATCTGTCATTAAATAAATACATGTGTAGCACATAGCTGATCTGTTAATAAATAAATACATGTGTAGCACATAGCTGACCTGTCATTAAATAAATACATGTGTAGCACATAGCTGACCTGTTAATAAATAAATACATGTGTAGCACATAGCTGACCTGTCATTAAATAAATACATGTGTAGCACATAGCTGATCTGTTAATAAATAAATACACGTGTAGCACATAGATGATCTGTTAATAAATAAATACATGTGTAGCACATAGCTGACCTGTTAGTAAATAAATACATGTGTAGCACATAGCTGACCTGTTAGTAAATAAATACATGTGTAGTACATAGCTGAACTTTCATTAAATAAATACATGTGTAGCACATAACTGACCTTTCACTAAATAAATACACATGTAGCACATAGCTGACATTTCATTAAATAAATACACGTGTAGCACATAGCTGACCTGTTATGAAATACATGTGTAGCACATAGCTGACCTGTCATTAAATAAATACATGTGTAGCACATAGCTGACCTGTCATTAAATAAATACACGTGTAGCACATAGCTGACCTGTCATTAAATAAATGCACGTGAAGCACATAGCTGACCTGTCATTAAATAAATACATGTGCAGCACATAGCTGACCTATTAGTAAATAAATACCTGCGTAGCACATAGCTGACCTGTCATTAAATAAATACACATGTAGCACATAGCTAACCTGTCATTAAATAAATACACGTGTAGCACATAGCTGACCTGTTATGAAATAAATACATGTGTAGCACATAGCTGATATGTTAATAAATGAATACATGTGTAGCAAATTGCTGATCTTTTAATAAATAAATACATGTGTAGCACATAGCTGACCTGTCATTAAATAAATACATGTGTAGCACATAGCTGACCTGTTATTAAATAAATACATGTGTAGCACATAGCTAACCTGTCATTAAATAAATACATGTGTAGCACATAGCTGACCTGTCATTAAATAAATACATGTGTAGCACATAGCTGACCTGTTATTAAATAAATACACATATAGCACATAGCTGATCTGTTAATAAATAAATACATGTGTAGCACATAGCTAACCTGTCATTAAATAAATACATGTGTAGCACATAGCTGACCTGTCATTAAATAAATACACATGTAGCACATAGCTGATCTGTTAATAAATAAATACATGTGTAGCACATAGCTGATCTGTTAATAAATAAATACATGTGTAGCACATAGCTGACCTGTCATTAAATAAATACACATGTAGCACATAGCTGATCTGTTAATAAATAAATACATGTGTAGCACATAGCTGATCTGTTATTAAATAAATACATGTGTAGCACATAGCTGATCTGTTAATAAATAAATACATGTGTAGCACATAGCTGACCTGTCATTAAATAAATAAATTTGTAGCACATAGCTAACCTGTCATTAAATAAATACATATGTAGCAAATAGCTGACCTGTCATTAAATAAATACATGTGATGTGTAGCACATAGCTGACCTGTCATTAAATAAATACATGTGTAGCACATAGCTGACCTGTCATTAAATAAATACATGTGTAGCAAATAGCGGACCTGTCATTAAATAAATACATGTGTAGCACATAGCTAACCTGTCATTAAATAAATAGATGTGTAGCACATAACTGACCTGTTAATAAATAAATACATGTGTAGCACATAGCTGACCTGTCATTAAATAAATACATGTGTAGCACATAGCTGACCTGTTATTAAATAAATACACATGTAGCACATAGCTGATCTGTTAATAAATAAATACATGTGTAGCACATAGCTAACCTGTCATTAAATACATACATGTGTAGCACATAGCTGACCTGTCATTAAATAAATACATGTGTAGCACATAGCTGACCTGTCATTAAATAAATACATGTGTAGCACATAGCTGATCTGTTAATAAATAAATACATGTGTAGCACATAGCTGATCTGTTAATAAATAAATACATGTGTAGCACATAGCTGATCTGTTAATAAATTAATACATGTGTAGCACATAGCTGATCTGTAAATAAATAAATAAATAAATACATGTGTAGCACATAGCTGACCTGTTATTAAATAAATAAATGTGTAACACATAGCTAACCTGTCATTAAATAAATACATGTGCAGTACATAGCTGATCTGTTAATAAATAAATACATGTGTAGCACATAGCTGATCTTTTAATAAATAAATACATGTGTAGCACATAGCTAATCTGTCATTAAATAAATACATGTGTAGCACATAGCTGATCTGTTAATAAATAAATACATGTGTAGCACATAGCCGACCTGTCATTAAATAAATACATGTGTAGCACATAGATGATCTGTTAATAAATAAATACATGTGTAGCACATAGCTGACCTGTCATTAAATAAATACATGTGTAGCACATAGCTGATCTGTTAATAAATAAATACACGTGTAGCACATAGATGATCTGTTAATAAATAAATACATGTGTAGCACATAGCTGACCTGTTAGTAAATAAATACATGTGTAGTACATAGCTGAACTTTCATTAAATAAATACATGTGTAGCACATAACTGACCTTTCACTAAATAAATACACATGTAGCACATAGCTGACATTTCATTAAATAAATACACGTGTAGCACATAGCTGACCTGTTATGAAATACATGTGTAGCACATAGCTGACCTGTTAGTAAATAAATACATGTGTAGCACATAGCTGACCTGTCATTAAATAAATACATGTGTAGCACATAGCTGACCTGTCATTAAATAAATACACGTGTAGCACATAGCTGACCTGTCATTAAATAAATACACGTGAAGCACATAGCTGACCTGTCATTAAATAAATACATGTGCAGCACATAGCTGACCTATTAGTAAATAAATACCTGTGTAGCACATAGCTGACCTGTCATTAAATAAATACACATGTAGCACATAGCTAACCTGTCATTAAATAAATACACGTGTAGCACATAGCTGACCTGTTATGAAATAAATACATGTGTAGCACATAGCTGATATGTTAATAAATGAATACATGTGTAGCAAATAGCTGATCTTTTAATAAATAAATACATGTGTAGCACATAGCTGACCTGTCATTAAATAAATACATGTGTAGCACATAGCTGACCTGTTATTAAATAAATACATGTGTAGCACATAGCTAACCTGTCATTAAATAAATACATGTGTAGCACATAGCTGACCTGTCATTAAATAAATACATGTGTAGCACATAGCTGACCTGTTATTAAATAAATACACATATAGCACATAGCTGATCTGTTAATAAATAAATACATGTGTAGCACATAGCTGATCTGTTATAA